>NW_016157399.1:226274-229817 GCF_001687245.7 Rhagoletis zephyria
GTTTTTGTTGGTGTATTTTATGGAATTTATATGAATACATAATTTTATTGTAAGGATGCCGATTCAAAATAATAAAAATCAATGTTTCTTGCACAACGGTCGATTTCTTCTGGCATGATTGAAGGTGCTGCACATATTTCGTTGTCGCTTACGATTGTCACTGTGCCATGATTTTGTTTACATTTTTGTAAAATTGCTTAGCACACTTACGATTGCTATAAATTTTGCTTCCATTTTTTTAAGATTTTTTAATTTGAAGTCTTCAAACTAAAAACAAGAGCACCAAAAACGCACCAAGCACAAAACTCAAAAAGTTTTGCGTTTTGAATACCCACTAAATTTGGTGCGAAAAGCATCAAGCTGGCAACAGTGAATGTAAAAAAAGTATATTATGACGTCAGCGATTGGGTGGATACTGTCAAATCGACGAAGAGAGGGTTACCGGTACACGAATGGCGCGACCTTTATTTTCTGGATCGTGATAAGTCACTAGCATGATTCAATAATAAAAGGTTTGCTCAAAAAGCAGTTTTCTCGCTCCCTCTTGAGAAAATCGGCTCCCTTAGCAAAGCACTGTGTGTGGGTTCGTGCGTGTGTGCAAAGCTTTTGTAAGGCAGCTAAGGGAGTGTCAAAAGTCTAATGTCAATGCAAACCTTTAATTATTGAATCATGAGTCATTAGCAAATAAGTTCAAGATTGACATAAGAAATAAATGAGAGTCATTCTTTCGCGCGCTTTTAAACCGAAAACATGAAGTGCACACCGAGGACCGGCAACACCAACAGCCTGCAAGCAGTAGACGTTGGCCGGAATTAGCGCCGGCGGAGCACCAGGGCTCCGCGTGAAGTCAGGTAGCAGCACTGCCCATTACGGCAGCAACGAGGGAGCGCTGGGGCTCCATGATAGCAGGCGTGGGCCGGCATTAACGCCGGCGGAGCTCCAGGGCTCCACGTCAGTGAGTTCCACACCAGGTACGCCCCCGAAACTAACGAAGTGGAATTATCCACTTCACATGGCGACCGCGACAGTGGCTTGCAAAATGGTGGCCTCCGCGTTTGTCATGATAAAGGCAAAAGCCTACAAAAATTTAAAAAACTATAAAAACGTTGGTGCTTTTTCAAATTCAAAACTTGGCAATACTGCCTTTTGTTCGATGCTTCCTCTTTTTCTTGTCGAGTTCGTCTTGCTCTCTCATTCTGGTATATTTTGACGTTACGGCCAGTTGCTCTCAGCTCGATTGGCGCAATTTTGTGTTCTATCATTCTTGATGACTTACATACTACAGGGTTGCAATATTAATATCGTAAATTCTTAATTTTAATAGGGCGAATGTAATTTAAAATTATTTGTAGGGTTGCAAATTGTATGCTTGATCGCATTACAGTGGGCACTACCACAAATAAGCGTTCGCCGCGTTCTCGTCGTTACTCTCTTGCTTGTATACGTACACGCGATGTTTACGCTCTTTGAGCATGTGCTCGTTCTCTGCCCATGCCTGATCATAAGCGACAACAAAATCATGCCAGAAGAATTCAACCGCCGTGCAACAAACATTGATTTTTATTAATTTGAATCGGCATCCTTACAATAAAATTATGTATGCATATAAAGTCTATAAAATACACCAATAAAAATTTGGTGCTTTTTCAAATTCAAAACTTAGCAATACTGCCTTTGGTCCCATGCTTCCTCTTTTTCTTGTCGAGTTCGTCTTACTCTCTCATTCTGGTATTTATTGACGTCACGCCCAGTTGCTCTCAGCTCGATTGGCGCAATCTTGTATTCTATCATTCTAGGACAATGGCAATGAGCGACAATCAGCCAGTGCAAATTATGGAACGAATTTTAACAGCAATTTAGTGATTCGACAGCTGCTATAGGAAAGCTAACTCCACCTAGTGTGGAGGTATATCAACCTGTGTCTATTGACACCAATATTGATTCGGAGAATGCTTCCCTGGATTTAATTAAATCTCTTCCAGGATTGGTCTGCCGCTTTGCCGACCATTTCGCGATTAACTACTCCAGGGAAGGGTCGGAAGCAGAGTTTTAGCGTGGCGGGACCCAACCCAGCGCACGCGGAGTTTTATGCCCTCCACTTTATCTCGCTCTCAAACGAGTGTCCGGTCGCATCCCAGATATAAATATCCGGACGTAGTGAGCTGCGATTTGAACCGTAAGCACTCGAATCACTTCTGGCCAACTACCAGGTGAATGGCAGTCAAAAGCTTGGCAGTACTGTGAAATGTACAGAACATAGTGGTCATAGGCGAATATCTCAACTAAACCCTGATGTATTATTTATATTTATAGCTCTACATACCTGTATAGTAAACCAAATACCCGGACAAGACGTTATTCAAAATAAAAAAATTAAAAATACATAAAATAAAAAAAAACTTTTTAATATACAACGCTTTTATAAATGGACTAAAAAGTGGAGAATAATATTTCTCAGTCCCACAGAATATGTTTCGATAACTTTTGATTTTGAAATTTTAGCAAAAGTCATTATAAACAATCTATGAAATTGAAAATGAAAAGCGTGGGGCGCATGTAATACACTTGAATTGATATGAAAAGTAATATATGTATGTATGTATGTGGGTATATGAATAACGACCGCTTAAAATCGATTTCAAAGTTCTACTTTCGCTGTAGAAATTTTAGGTCTACGTTATGTAGTTTGACTATTGTCAATTAAATCGAATGCTTTGTATTGCATGCGCTCCACGTTTTTCATTTTCAATTTCATAGATTGTTTATAATGACTTTTGCTAAAATTTCAAAATCAAAAGTTATCAAAACAAGTTCTATGGGACTGAGAAATATTATTTTCTAATTTTAGTCCATTTATAAAAGTGTGGTATATTAAACAGTTTTTTTAAATTCATTTTATATTTTTTAGTCTTGTCTCTATAAAATTTTGCAATAGATACTAAAATAATTCAACTTGCAGTGAAAAGAGAGCAGAAGACTATGCGAGCAAGATGTTGTTTGCTCACATTTATAGTCTGTTCCAATAGCAGTCCGGTTTACAGGATTTAGTCAGAACTTACAGGAAGTCATTCCTATTGACATAAAACCTGTAAGTGGGAAAACATTTGAGAGAGTAACTGAGCAACTGTTCCTAGTCAGAAGTTACAGGATTTAGTCCGGAGTCTTTTTTCCTGTAAGTTCATGAAAAGTGTCAAACGATCAGCTGATTTACATGTGCAAAAAAAAACAGAAAGCGGCGAAAGCAAAGAACCTTATATTTGTTAAAAAAAAAGGAAGTAAACAACGAAATATTTGAATATGTATAGATTTTAANCTCGTTATTCATATGCTCACATATGTACATACATATGTTACTTTTCATATCAATTCAAGTGTATTATGCGCCCCACGCTTTTGATTTTCAATGTCATTAATTGTTTATAATGACTTTTGCTAAAATTTCAAAATCAAAAGTTATCAAAACAAATTCTATGGGACTGAGAAGTATTATTTTCTACTTTTTAGTCCATTTATAAAAGCGTTGTATATTAAAAAGTTTTTTTT
>NW_016157399.1:229842-242841 GCF_001687245.7 Rhagoletis zephyria
AATGACTTTTGCTAAAATTTCAAAATCAAAAGTTATCAAAACAAATTCTGTGGGACTGAGAAATATTATTTTCTACTTTTTAGTCCATTTATAAAAGCGTTGTTTATTAACAAGTGTTTTATTTTATTTTATTTATTTTCTACTTTTTAGTCTTGTCTGTACAAAATTTTACAATAGATATTAAAATAATTCAACTTGCAGTGAAAGAGAACAGAAGACTATGCAAGCAAAATGTTTGCTTACATTTAGTATATGCCTACATATGTACAAACATACATATAGCAGCAATTAATTTCATTTAAAGAAATGGCGTGTCCTCCATTACCGCTGTAGCGTATGTAGTGGATATTTTCAACTTCTTCTGGCGAGGCGACATCTATCTCTAGAGTTTTTCTAATTGTATGTCTCTGATATGATACCTACAACGAGATTGATATCTAGACTAGGTTGATGTCTACAGCTTGCCATAAATAGCTTTGCTACATTAATAGTAGGTGCATTCTTTTGCAACCGAGCTACAAAAGAACACTCGCTTAAATGACGAAATCCACACAAAGCAACAACACAAACTCGGCTATTTATCCGAGCTCAGCCAGGTCGGTTAAAAAATACGCGACCTGAAGGCTAGTGTTGGTAAGTGAAAAAATTGCTCTATTGTGAATTGTTAACGGGAAAGTGGAGAGGGAAATTTTTTCTTCTTTTTATACGTGACTTATATTTTAAAAGAGTATATATATTACGCAAATACCTCGCATAATTACTCATTTAAATTGGTTTTTGTATCTAAATCCCGTTAAACTAATCACATTTTCTTTCCAGCTACCAAAAGGGTTGCTTAAGCAGCTAAACGGAAATTTTACCCGAGTTGAGCGTTCTTTTGTCGCTCGCTTACAAAAAAATGCAGCTAGTATGAATGGTGGTCTGGACATACAACATTCAAAGCGGTCTGGACATACAACATTGTAGTTGATAAAAGCGTTGTAAAAACGTGGAGCGCATGCAATACAAAGCATTAGATTTAATTGACAATATTCAAACTACATACATAACATAGACCTAAAATTTCTACAGCGAAAGTACAAATTTGAGATCGATTTTAAGCGGTCGTTATTAATATACCCACATACATACATATATAACTCTTCAATTTCAAATCAGGCCTATTACATGCGTTCCACGCTTTTCATTTTCAATCTCATAAATTGTTTATAATGACTTTTGCTAAAATTTCAAAATCAAAAGTTATCAAAACAAGTTCTATGGGACTGAGAAATATTATTTTCTAATTTTAGTCCATTTATAAAAGTGTGGTACATTAAACAGTTTTTTTAAATTCATTTTATATTTTTTAGTCTTGTCTCTATAAAATTTTGCAATAGATACTAAAATAATTCAACTTGCAGTGAAAAGAGAGCAGAAGACTATGCGAGCAAGATGTTGTTTGCTCACATTTATAGTCTGTTCCAATAGCAGTCCGGTTTACAGGATTTAGTCAGAACTTACAGGAAGTCATTCCTATTGACATAAAACCTGTAAGTGGGAAAACATTTGAGAGAGTAACTGAGCAACTGTTCCTAGTCAGAAGTTACAGGATTTAGTCCGGAGTCTTTTTTCCTGTAAGTTCATGAAAAGTGTCAAACGATCAGCTGATTTACATGTGCAAAAAAAAACAGAAAGCGGCGAAAGCAAAGAACCTTATATTTGTTAAAAAAAAAGGAAGTAAACAACGAAATATTTGAATATGTATAGATTTTAATAATTATTTAGTGATATTTCAGCCAAATTAGTGTAGTACCAATGACATGTAAACAAACCGTCTGACGTTTTTATAGGAAATAGTGCTTTTTGCGTTCCTATACACTTCTGCATCTGTTCTCCTTTTACTCTCATTTGAGAGCGTAAAATTGTAGTTTGACAGTTCCACAGGTTTTAGTCCGAAGTTCAAAGGAACAGACTATTAGTATATGCCTACATATGTACATACATACATATAGCAGCAATTAATTTCATTTAAATAAATGGCGTGCACTCCATTTCCGCTGTAGCGTATGTAGTGCATATTTTTAACTTCTTCTGGCGATGCGACATCTATCGCTAGAGTTTTTCTAATTGTATGTCTTTGATATGATACCTACGACGAGATTGATATCTAGACTAGGCTTGCCATAAATGCCTTTGCTATATTTATAGTATGGTGGTCTGGACTAGGGGTGTTGCGAATGTGGAATTTTAGACATCCGCGGATGCGAATGCGGATTCGGGTGTTTAAAAGCTAACATCCGCGGATGCGAATGCGAATGCGGATGTCAAATACAGTGAAAGCTCCGATATGCGGTTACTTTTTTGTCCGCCTATGAGAAATGTCCGCTTATAGGAATTTCGTAAAGACTAAAACTAAAATTCATACTTAACAAATTGAAATTGCGGGTTTCTTAATTAAAATAATATTTATTCTTCAATAGACAGAAACAGAGTGAATTAAAAATAAATTCTAATTTATGGCGTTTTCTTCCTACCGAGAAATCTCAAGGCCCATTGGAAACGAAAGGCAACACTTTTTCTATAAAAGAAAATATTTTTGAATATTGACTACGTTCTTGCGTACATATACATATGTAGAAGCGCAAGAGTCATCATTTGACTGAAAAACAAAACAAAATTTACCGCTTGTTAGAGCTTCGCGTCCGCTTATGGGAGAGTTTTTTTTCATAACTGGACATTTTTGAGTGTCCGCGTTCGTTAATCGGAAAGTCCGTGTATGGGAGAGCATTTTGTATGAAAAAAAAACCAAAAATTGTTCGTTCCCAAGCATGTGTCCACTTATAGGAGCGTCCGTCTATGAGAGGTTTCACTGTATTTTAAGAAATATTTTTTGGTGAGTACATTAGGTGATTTAGGTAAATAAAAAATGGAAAATTTAGTAATTTTATATATTTGTTTTTTTTAGTACTTAAATTAAGAAATTGGAACATTGTATTTAAGAAAGAGTAATTTTGCTTCTTTTTCGGGTTACAGCATGTTTCCTAATGGGTCGTAAATCAAACCTGCGCCATTAAATAACTACTCGCTCGAGGCGACAAACTTGAAAAACTTGAAACTTTACAAAATTGTAAATTCTTTTCGATTGACGCTGCACCAGTTGAGAGGACTTCAGTTATTTTATTTTATTTTTTCGGTTCAATAATTCGAGAATTGCATCGGGGCTGACTTTCATCTATACAATCTATCATCATGGCAAGATCGCCGTTTAAACACCGTTGTGTCCCAATTTGGAGAACCAATTCTTTTGGTTGTTTCAGAATTTGGAGAACCTGTTACGTCATCAGCGCTTTACGAATTTAGTTTTTGTAATTCATTTTTCATTCTCTTCTGTACTGGTTTGAAAAATGTGTGCTTATAGCGTCGCGACGTTGTGAATTGGTGGATATGGCTAATAAATTGTTATTTTGTAGGAATGAAAATTTCGAAGAAAATTATATTTTGAAAGTCGTGGCTGCCAGCAGAATTAATTTAAAATCGTGTTATTTCAATTATTGGAATCACGGACGATAAAGGTCTCATATTTGCTTAATTCCCGGGTGACCTCTTGGAAAAGTTCACCTGCATTGAATAGCTTGTAATTGTTTTTTTTTATTAGTTAGCTGAGCTTGGCTTTTCCTAGTCGCAGGCAGTCACAATTAATTACTCACCGCTATCGGTGCCATAAGCCATCAAATCCGATTTGTTGTTCCATTCCATGCGCTCAATGTGTTTTGATATATTTTTTGAGGCACTTGCACAATATTCTCATTCGCAAAAGCTCCGCATTGATTATTGCGAATGCGAATGCGAATACTCGCAACAACCCTGGTCTGAACATACAACATTGCAAGTTGATAAAAGCGTTGTAAAAAAATAATAAAAATAAACTTTTCCGTGTGTAATATTCCTCCGCATTTTTGTAAGATAAACTAGCAATTTATAATCGTTGCTTGGCATCGAAATATCTTCTCCTAAATGATATACATACATATCTTATATATTTATATATTAAAATATTGTGTTCGTATGTCACGGTCGTCAAAACTCGAGAACGGCTGAAGCGATTGAATAATTTTTTTTTGTATTGTGCGAATCATTTATAATACAAAAATTTGGAGAGTTTCCACCTGTTTGGAAGTTTTTAAATCCATCTATATTGATAAAATAAATGAAATATTACTATACGGGTATCAGATTAGAGAGGTTTAAGAAAGATAACTACTGGAAATATTTTTGAGGACGGCTGCCACCTATTTGATTAAAATAAATGAAATATTGCAATGTGGGTATAAAATTAAATAGGGTTAAGTAAGATATCTGCTGGAATAATTTTGAGAAGGGTGCCACCTATTTGAAAATTTTAAATCAGTTAAATTGATAAAGTAAAGGAAATATTTCAATTTGAGTATAAAATTAAATAGAGGTAAGAAAGATATCTGCTGGAATATTTTTGAGGAGGGCTGCCACCTGTTTGAAAATTCAACTCAATTTAAAGGTAAAATGAACGACCTATTATAATATAGGTATCAAATTAGAGGCTCTCCACCTATTTAAAAATTTTAACTCAGTTAAATTGATAAATAAATGCAATATTGCAATGTGGGTATAAAATTAAGGGCCGCACATAGGGGTATTTAGCCGATTTAGGCGGCCAAAATATTTTTATGAAAATTTTATTTCAAAATGTTTAGAAAAGACGTGTTACGATGTTTAAAATTGTAAATGTTTTAAATCCAGTAAATATAGGTGGAGGACGTACAATTATTCCTCCAAAGCAACGAAAATAAAGTTGGTTAAACTTTGACACCGATAGACTTTATGTTGCCGTGGTCCGATTGTAGAAACACGCATACCTACATACGTGTTCGTCTCGGAGATATTTATATATAGGTTAGTACATGCAAAGTGTTGCCACCTGGTAAAAACTTAATATAGTTAAGTTAACTGAATTACTACAATATGGGTATCAATTGAAATGGTTTTGAATGGCCTCATTTCTAAACAACATGTGACAGGGTTACCACCTGTTTAAAAATGAAATTCAACTTTAACTAAGGAAATAACAGACAAATTATTTTTATACCCGAGCGCACTTGTGCACAAGCGTATTATAACTTTGTTCACATAACGGTTGTTTGTAACAGGCAAAACGAATCGAGATAGATATAGACAAATGTATACATAAATGATCAGAATGAAAAGAGAAATCGATTAAGCGGTGACTGTCTGTCCGTCCGTCCGTNGCGGTAGCTTTCGGAAAGGTGGAAAACATATATTTAATACTTGCGCCGGGTATTTAATGTTCGGCTCCGCCCGAACTTAGACTTTCTTACTTGTTTTTTATAATGTTGCTCAAAAATTTGTTTTTATTGTTAAAATGCGTATGGACTTCCTTGAGAAGTTACAAAGAAAATGGTGGAAATAACCAATTTTATCTTGTAATGCAATGGATAATAAATGTGTAATTAAATTCTAAAACAAAATTTGTATAAAAAACTATTTTAGAATGATGATGCCATGTGGATATCAAGTAAAATAGATTTCAGAAAGATTACTCTTGGAAATATTTTTTTGAGGAGGGTTGCCACCTATTTAAAAATTTTAACTCGGCTGAATTGGTAAAATAAATGAACTATTGCAATTTGGTTATCAAATTAAAAAGGTTTCAAAAAGATAACTGTTGGAAATATTTTTTGGGAGGGTAGCCACCTATTTTAAAATTTTAACTCAATTAAATTGATAAAATAAATGAAGTATTGCCATGTGGGTGTCGAAACTAAAGAGTTTTAAGAAGGCTAACAGCAGAAAATATGGTTGAGGAGGGTTACCACCGCAAACATATTCTGAGCGTTCAGAAAATATGAGTCCGAAAGGAGTCCTAGGTAAGAAATATGAGTTTCAAGAGCAAACAATTGTTTACTTTTATATGAATCTTTTAGGGATTCATATATGATCCAAGTTATGAGACAGCACCTTGCGCCAATAAAAAAATATAAGAAAGATTTGAAATTTTTTATCTAAACTTGTTTATACAGAAATTGAAAAATAATTAGAAAACAAAAAATTGACAAAATTCAGCTGCAGCTGCTGCTATTGAATGCATGTTGGAATGTGTATGTGCACGTAAGTATGTATGCATGTTATTTGAAAGGAATTTTTGCTGCATGCCTATGCTAATATAGTGCGTTCAATAAGACTCAAAGAACAACCTAAAATAAGAGTCCGATTGAAGTAATTTATGAGGCCGATAAGCGCCTCAAAAAGAGTCTGAAATGATTCATATAGAGCTCAAAAATTGTTTTAAAAGAGTCCAAAATGAGCTGTATATGAGGCCAATAAGAGTCCAATATGACTCATATTTAGGCTCATTTGATGTATGAATTTAAGTTCATATAAGTCGACCTTCGGAGGAGAAGAAACACTCTCATAGCGGACTCTTAAAGGAGCTCATTATGAGCGTATTGGCTCCGAAATAATACTCCCTAAAGACTCATTTATGACTCCAACTGTTTGCTGGGTAATAAATACATATGTACATGAGTGCGCACATATGTATATTATTAAGCATTAAGGTGGACCGTCTTGGATTGATTAAGTTAATGAAATATTGCAATGTGAGTATCAAACTAAATAGTTTTAAGAATACTTACAATCGAAAATATGTTTGAGGTACACTATGGGTGCCAAACGAAAGGTATTTGAAAAATCTTGATTTAGAAATATTTTTAATAGGATTATCACCTACCTAAAAGTAAAGACTGAAAATATTGAAATTAAATGAAATATTACATAGATGGTTCCAAACAAAAAGTGTTTGGGAAAGCTTTACTAGGGTTTTTTTTAAATCTTTCCACTTATCCAAAATCCGAACAGTTTAAATAAATAAAGAATTTACAACATCCTATCAAACGAGGATATCAAATTATCAACGAAGAGCTGGTAAACAAATTACTTAATGTACAAAATTAATAAACAAGTAACTTTTTAAGCAAAAAACACACCGACTCCAATACTCATATAAAAATTTAATAGTACCGTTAATTTTTCATGATCCAATGATCGGATCTAAACCAAATTAGTATGGGATCACCTGGAAATCGGTTGACGTGGTCCAAAGTTATGCAGTAACATACATACAAAAAATATTTCGAAGAATTGATAACCTCCTCCTTTTTTGAAGTCGGCTAAAAATTACTGAAACAAGTAACAAATGAGTAACGAAAACAAAAAACTATCGCATGAAAGCCGTTTATAAAATACTTAATGAAAACTTAAAATTGTTGACGCCATTCCCTAGCATTATAAATCAGTTAACTTTTAATCGTAAACAATTTCGTTTGGGGTCGCCATAGCCTTCTATGTATATTGCGAGTAAAGAAATTTTGAATAACATGAGATAATGTTATTATGATTATGATTATCATTACTATTGTGAACTCCTATTCCCATTCAAGGATTCCCAAATTAAAGCGAAAGCAGAACGGGCAGGGCATTTACGATCGCATGATGCAAATGTTAAGATAATAAGAGCTGCAGAACTGAACCAGGCAGGAATATTTTTTACAAGGGCGTGTAATTTCTGGCGTGTGCCGATGACATCGCCATCATCGGTAACAAAAATCGCTTCGTCTCTTCTGCATTTTCTAAGCTGGATAAGGACGCAAAGCGAATGCGCCTGATGGTAAACGAGGGCAAGACGAAGTATCTCCTGTCATAAAAAACAGTCAGCGCATTCGCGCCTTGGAACCGACGTCACTGTTGACAGTTATAATTTCGAGAAAGTGGAGAATTTTGTTTTCTAGGGAAGCAGCATTATCACCGACAAAAATATCAGCATGGAAAACCCACGCAGAATCGGGAGTAAAGTCCTTTCTCGACGTACAAAAACCGCACTCTTTAATGCCGGTTTCGTTTCTACCGAAAAACGCAGTCTTCTCTTTGGCCTCTACGCACAAACACTAACAAGAGGGCGATGAGAATTCAACATTTTTTGTAGAAACGAAATCGCTATAAGTCACTCATCATGCCCCAGCTATTATAAGGCGCAGAAGCATAAACAATGACAACATTCGACGAGGCGAATACTCCAAGAATTCGAGAGAAAGATCTTACGGAATATTTACAGGCTTCTACATGTGAGCGACGGGATTACCGTAGACGATGGAACGATGAGTTGTATGAGATTCACAACGAATTGAACATAGTGCAGCGAATGAAAATACAGCGGCTCCGCTGGCTTAGACATGTCGTTCCAATAGGAATCGAAGTTCCAGGTGTGAAAGAATTCAACTCGTAATCCGCTGGTGGTATTTAGCAGAGGAATAGGAAGCCCCCATTGCATTGGAGAGACCAAGTTGGCACAGAGAGAAATTACTGGCGTTCTTTGTCGAGCTCGGTCAAAATGGCTTAGGCGGTTACAAAGCCAAAGAAGAAGAAGAATATGCAAATGATAAATGACGGAGTTGGGGGACCTTCTTCTTGGATGCGCCAGGAGGAACTAGGAAAATATTCCTTATCAGATGGCTTCCGGCAACGGTTCGATCAAAAAATTACATTAGCTTAGCTATCGCTTCGTCTGGAATTGCTGCGACATTGTTACCAGGAGGAAGCATTGCCAATTCAGCTCTTGGGCTGCCATTGAACATGTAAATCATCGAAACTCCCACGTACAATATTTCCAGAGCATCCGGTATGGAAAAAGTATTACAAAAATTTAAACTCATTGTTTGGGATGAGTGCACCATGGCACATGAAAAATCGCTTACGGTTCTTGATCGATTGTGGCGAAATTTGCGTGGAAACGTTCAACTATTCTGGAATGCATTCATATTGCTCGCTGGAGATTTTACGCAAACATTGTCTGTAGTTTCTCGATTAACACAAGACGAACATACATACATACACTGCAGCCGAAGTATTCTCGCGACAATTACTGGACAGTGGGAACGGAAAGCTGCCAGTCAACGAGAGATTAAGACGAATTTTATGGCCTGATAATTTTTGTAACTTAGAAACATCGAAATGAGAACTGATCGAAATAATGTTTCTTTATGTGCAAGTTTGAATTAAAAGTCAACGGTACACGTAAAGTTGAATAGGTTACAAAACTGCGTACCTAAAATGTTGCATAAAGTTTTATGGCCTTATTCATATAAAATAAAAATGGTTTATAAACTGAAAAACTTTAAACCTACTTTATTTTTTATGAATAAAACCATTAAACTTTAACTTATTTGGTTTATGTTATGCAACAGACTACACGAAATTTAAGTTTATTTTAAGTGATGGACAAAATTGAATGATAGTAATCAGTGTTGCCGCGGCGTTCAGAAGAAATGTATCACCAAAATTCCCTAAACGGATCAAAAATATCGTGAAAAATATTTTAAGTATCGTAGTATCAATCTTCAATAAAACTTCTAATTCTTAAATTAAAATGATAGTTTGAATTTTTAATTGAGATCGTTGACACTTTTTATTAATATTTTTTGGTTTTTAAATAAAATACAGAGTGAAAATAAAGCTTTTATTCTCGGTAACAGTTGAATTCAGTATCGATGCTTACTCAAATCGATAGTATCGTTCGAACCCTAAGAAAAGTAAAGCGAAGAAGAGTTGGCGTTTTTAGAACGAAAATAAGATAATGCACCAGAATGCAACATAAAGCTTTGCCACTGCTTGAATTCCGGCAACATGTACCGGATTAAAAATATCCGCTCTAAAAAACAGCTGCGTGCTGTATATTTTAATTTTTTGGTACAACGTATAACTGTGAGTCTTTGTACTCTGCAATGAAATTCGTAAAGTTAAAATATTTACTATTCACAATTGATTTACCAACATTTAAAAGAACTGCTACGAACGGTAAAATCAGATTTGAATTGAATCTTTTGAATTTTGTTTAATATCTATCTTACGGGCATTAGAATAATAATAAAATTAATGTTTTTAATTTCTAATAATACTTTTATTTAAAAATAAAATTTTTATTTTTGTTGTTTTTGTGGATCTTTGTAGAATTTAGAATTTACATGTGGCTCTTTTCGGCCTCGGCCTTGCCCACCCCTGGTATATACTCATAATCAAATTAAATACTGAGCTTCACGATATTTATCCCAATAAGCGATGGAAAATTAATAAAATTACTAGCTAATTTCAACGGAAGGCATGCTTCCAATGTTTTAGACGTACGCACATTCCGAGGGCCAAACATCGGACCACTATTTTGTTGCAGCGAAGTTACGCATCAGCCTCTGTGCAACAAAAATGTGCGTCCAACAATGCAAGGAAGGCTTTACGTCAAAAAGCTGCAATCAAAAAAGAAGGCCAATGCATTCGCCATTCGACTCACACACCTGCTCTCTGAGAGCACTCTTCAACAAACCGGCATAAGCTAGCAGTGGAGCAACATTTGCTGCTCATTAAGTACCGCCGCCGTAGAAATAGTCGGGTGTCAGCGACCCCGAAAGAACGACTGATACAATGAGGAGTGCCAGGAAGCTGCAGAGAAAAAAGATGTTGGCTACAGCCCCGTGCTGCGATCGATCGCCAAAAATCCATAGCAGAGAAAAGTTAAAAAAAGCTGAAAAAGAAACGTTAAATTTGAATATTTAAAATAAACTGAAAACAAAAGAAAACGAATCCAAACTAAAAATAATAAAAAAAAACCTAAGGCCGAATATGGTTGGGGACCACTGGTGGAAGTGTGGCCCCAGGTCACATGCGCACCCTATTCCCGATGACCCCATTATTAAAAGCCCTTATGTCCTATCATCTAAACTCGGATAAGTATTCTTAACTCTAAAGGGATTACGCTATGGTAAGTATAAGGAAACTGAGGTAAGGTAAGTATAGCCGGTAGGTATTTCGGGTAAGTAGTAGTAGTAGGCAATAGCAGGTGAGTAAACTAAGTACTCTTAGGTAAGTTTAATTTTAGTATCTATTCCTCCTATGTTTCTATATTTATTGGTTTTGATTTCGTTTTAGGTTTTTTAACCCTTTTCTTAAAATCTTCTTATTCTCTTTTCTTTTCTTTGTATACAAAAAAAATATATATATATGTTTATATTTAATTTATTTCTTCATTTTTCTATTATTATTATCTATATATTAATACGCTAACATAAATTTTGTCTCCGTTCGTTTGGCGATTAAACCGAACAGATTTCAAAACCAAGAACACCGTTGGAAAGGTATTTTTCCGTAGATGAGCAGAGTTTTTATGGTTTCACAACTGGTTGAAAATTATGGCCAAAACCGTCGCTTAAACATTTTCGAATTGTGTAAAGATGTTGCTGCAACATGTTCAATTTGACACGTTTCGCATGTTGTTTCACTACACATTTGAAATTAAGCTTTTAAATAAAGATAAATATGAAGATGAAGAAATAAATGATAACGATGAAGTCAAAAAAAAAAAGAAGACAGAAGTGAAGATAAAGACGAAAATGGAGACAATGACAGATACATAAGAATTAGGGTAACTGAAAGGGTAAGAACATTTCTTGAATTTATGAAGTGAAACTTCTTTACGGCAGTTGGTTGGTTGGGAGTAAATTGTCGAATTCAAGGGGAATAATGCACATGGAAATGGTTCTCAGCGGTTTAGCGGTTTGAGAATAAAAACAAAAACAAAGATGCCTAGAGGTACAGGCAAAAACGAAGATCAAATTAAAGCTAAACACTTTAAGGTAAAGGTGAAGAGGAATATGCAAAAATAAAGATAAACATGAAGAAAACGATGAGGATGAAGATCGATATTGTTATCGATATAAAACCCAATATTATTATCGATATTATAATCGATATTGCTATCGATAAAATAATCGATATTGTTATCGATACTGTTATTAATTAAATAACCGCTATTGTAATCGATATAATAATCAATATTGTTATCGAGACAATAATTGATATTGTTATCGGTATAATAATCGATTATATAATTGATTTTGTTATCGATTTAGTCATTTACATATATTGTTGACGATATGTACAATAATTGATACTGATTACACTGGTCTNTGGCCAAAACCGTCGCTTAAACATTTTCGAATTGTGTAAAGATGTTGCTGCAACATGTTCAATTTGACACGTTTCGCATGTTGTTTCACTACACATTTGAAATTAAGCTTTTAAATAAAGATAAATATGAAGATGAAGAAATAAATGATAACGATGAAGTCAAAAAAAAAAAGAAGACAGAAGTGAAGATAAAGACGAAAATGGAGACAATGACAGATACATAAGAATTAGGGTAACTGAAAGGGTAAGAACATTTCTTGAATTTATGAAGTGAAACTTCTTTACGGCAGTTGGTTGGTTGGGAGTAAATTGTCGAATTCAAGGGGAATAATGCACATGGAAATGGTTCTCAGCGGTTTAGCGGTTTGAGAATAAAAACAAAAACAAAGATGCCTAGAGGTACAGGCAAAAACGAAGATCAAATTAAAGCTAAACACTTTAAGGTAAAGGTGAAGAGGAATATGCAAAAATAAAGATAAACATGAAGAAAACGATGAGGATGAAGATCGATATTGTTATCGATATAAAACCCAATATTATTATCGATATTATAATCGATATTGCTATCGATAAAATAATCGATATTGTTATCGATACTGTTATTAATTAAATAACCGCTATTGTAATCGATATAATAATCAATATTGTTATCGAGACAATAATTGATATTGTTATCGGTATAATAATCGATTATATAATTGATTTTGTTATCGATTTAGTCATTTACATATATTGTTGACGATATGTACAATAATTGATACTGATTACACTGGTCTACAAGGGTTTTGCGAATAAGACGGGACCTGGTGTTTCCGAACGGATTTTTCGTGCTGAACACGAATCCGGGGTCAAAAATGTCCCATCACGTCACGTTTTCGAGAAAAAAGGGGTTGAAACCCCTAAAAACAGCGTTTTTGGCCATTTTCGAAAAATTATAGAGCTGAACCCTGACGT
>NW_016157399.1:244111-289701 GCF_001687245.7 Rhagoletis zephyria
GGGTTATCGATATACTAATCGGAACATGGAATGTGATCACACTACATGACATCACATCACATTTTATCACATGATGTGAAGAGACATCACATGATATTACATCACATAATATGATATTACATCACATAATATGATATTACATCACATAATATGACATCACATCACACGATATCACGTGACATGATATTATATGATATGACCTCACATTATATGGCATGACATGACTTGACATCACATGATATGACATGGCATTACAGAACGTGGCATCACATAATATGACATCATATGGTATGACATCATATAACATTACATCAGAGGATATGACAACACATGACATGACATCTCATCACATCATATAAAATCACGTCACATCTTATCACGTTATCGTACCTCATCTCATCTACGTGAATAGATAAAGAAAAGGATATAAACAAAGATGTGAAAGATAAAAACAAAGAGGAAGACCAAGGTAAAGTTACCGATTTCAAAACCAAAATCACCGTTGGAAAGGTAATTTTCTGTAGATGAGGACAGTTTTTACAGTTTCGAAATTGGTTGAAAATCGTCGTTTAAAAATTTCCATATTTGTGTATGGTTGGTTTGCAACCTGTTCAATTTAAGCTGTTTCGCATTTTGTTTTACTTCGTATTTGAAATTAAACTTTGAAATAAAGATAAATATGAAGATGAAGAAACAAGGGATAACGATGAAGACAAAAAAAAGGCAAAAGTGAAGGTAAAGACGAAAATTCAGATAAAGGCGAAAATGGAGACAATGAGAAATACATAAGAATTAGGTTAACACAATTGAAATTTTCCGATAAGAATCGAAATAAAATCAGCCATAAAGGTTACTGAAATTTATCGAATCATCGAAGTTTATAATCGCAACGTATCGAATTATTCCAACTGATCAATGTTTACTGAGTTGTCGAAATTTATAGACACAGAAACTTAGTTGTCCAAATTTACGGATAGTTATCGAGCTATAAAAACGTGTGGGATTAACGAAATTTGTCAAGTTAAAGAAATGTATCAAGTTATCGATATTTATTGAATTATCATTATTTATAGACTTAACGAAATTTATCGAGGTGTCGTAATGCATGGAGTTCTTTCAACTTACAGAGTTATCGATAATTATTGATCTACTGAAATTTGTTGGTTCAACGAAGCGAAGAAGAGTGTAACGAGTTATCAAAATTGTTTAGATAGTTTCGAAAAATGTGGAGATGTCAAAAGTAAAAATTTATAAAGGTATCCTAAGTTTTTACATATTTGAGTTATCGAAATTTATCAAGCCATCGAATTTCACAGTCAACGAAATTAGTCGAGTTAACGAATTTTGATGAGTTATCGAATTTTAATGTTCTTGAAATTCATAGAACTATCGATATGTATCAAATCATTGAAATTTATCGATAAACTTGTATGTATCGGGTCAATTCCAAGTCCTGCCGAAATCCTCCAAAGACCTTCTCAGATAAAAAAAAAATTTAGTTACGTTTTATCAGAAGATTTTCCGGTTAGTTAATTTGTACCGTATAAGTTTTGCAACATGTTAAGTTAGAAAACCTCTCCAAGGCTTCTAAAACTAAAAAAACTGTCGAATTTCGACAGTACCTGGCACTCTAGTTATTATTATCATGTTAAGTCTTTAGTTATATAGTGGCTATTTTTCTTTTATTATATTTATAAATGGTTATGAATTTAAATTTATATTATTTAAATTTTTATTAAATCTTAGGTAATAGTTAATCTATATATTATTTTCATTGTATGAAATTTCCCCATTATTTTAGTAGAATTTTTATTAAATTTATACTTTCATTTTACGTTATATCAGGTTATTTTAGCTACGTAAACTTAGTTTATTTAAAAGTTCTACTAAATGGTAGTTTATCTTATTTTATTTTAATTTAGATCAATTTAATTTAATTTAATTTAAGCTTATTTAATTTCCATTTTATTTAAAGGAATTTATTGATTGAATTTATTGGTATTTAATTTAAGATAACTTAGGGCTTGATATTATTTGAAGTTAAGTTGTTTCAATTTCAGTAGATTGATGTTTATTTTATTATTTAACTTGATTCAATTTACGTAGCCTAATTTGACTAAATTTAAATTTCTTTTGTTTATTTCTGTAAACGTATATGTATTTTCCTTCGTTAGCCTAAATCTTTACTTCGTTTTATTTCACATATATAACTATGTATATACATGCATATATGTACAGTCGGCCGCTGTGGTGTAGTGGTAAGCAGTGCGCGCTTTCACTCATCAGCACCTGGGTTCAAGCCCTGGTCAAAGCAACATCGCAAAAATATAAAAAAAGGTTTTTTCTTAACAGCGGTCGTCCCTCGGCAGGCAATAGCAAACCTAAGAGTGTATTTCTGCCATGAAAAACAGCTTCTCATAAAACTACAATCGCCGTTCGGAGCCGGCGTAAAACTGTAGGTCCCTCCGCTTTGTGTGACAACATCAAGGCGCATGCCACAAGTCGGAGGAGAAGCTCGGCCAAACACTAACATATGTGTAAGCGCCAATCTATATGTATGGACATGCATGTATACATGAGTATATATGTATTTACTTATATGATATATGTATATACCAAGGGCATTAAACAGAGTGTGATTGACAACTCGTGTAGGCTCTCTTTTAAGATACTATTATTCAAAAGAAATATCCGATCCGAAATTCATAAACATTTTCAACTTGACTTAATAAGATAATTCTTCTGAGAGCAACGTCAAATTCAATCGCACTTTGTTGCATCCATTTTGTACCTAACTCTTATTCCGTGTATATTGCATATATAGGTATGTACCTATGCGTGCATACTTATATATGCAGTGGCGGATTTATCGTACAGGCAACATAGGCTGAAGCCTAGGGCGGCAGAATTAAGGGGCGGCAAAATTTAAGACAGCTAAATTAAAAGAAAAAAATTTATTTGGATTCAGCTGCACTTGAAATTGTGTTTGTGTCTGTAAAATATTATTAATGATTCATCTCATTCAATACAATTCAAAATTAGAATTACGCTGCGAATTTTTCCTTAGTATAGCAGTCGTTGAAATTTCCATTTAACTTTCATTCACGCGGCTTAGAAACCTGACGGCGCGCCTGCGCGTGACGCAAAGAAACAGCCGACACGCTGCCCCGAGAACGAGAATCATCTAAAAGGTTACCACACTTGACAACACTGCCGAAAAACGAGCGTGCATTTTCGAGAAAATTCTTGATTCCAAGCCCACCAGTTTTTCATAAGTGTATCATAACGTGAATAATCTGAAGGTCAGCTTCCGTCGTATGTCAAATTAGGCAGTGTATCTGTGTATGGTCTTCTGTTTGTCTTGCGCGAGGTCAAAAAATCTTCCGGATGAGCGATTTTATTTTGTATACTCGCATAGCGCTACTTCAATGTCCTGATAATTGGATTCTACTTGTCCAAACCTCTAAAGCATTTCAGTGCAGTTTTAAAACGCGTGAAAAACTATCTCAGATCTTCACTGAGCGAAAACAAACTGAATGCTCTTGCGTTGCTGACTATAGAGTCAGATTTGTTTCTATCTATCGATTGTGAAGATATTATCCGCGAATTCGCAGCTGAAAAATCAAGACGTAAAGAACTGTGAAAAAGAAGTGTTTGAAAGAGGGTTTTTGTTGAATACCTTATCCATGCTGATGTCGAATTTGTTAATTCCGTTATGTATTTCATTATTAACGAACTATATTGTAATAAAGCACTGACAATAACAATCATATTTGATATATATATATATTTTTTTTTTTCGTGAAAAAAGGGCGGCAAGTTATGAATTGCCTAGGGGCGGCAAATATTTAAATCCGCCACTGTATATATGTGCATATACATTTTTTTTTTTTATTTGCCTACATTTATTGATTTTTTTATTTAATTATTATCATTATATATATATTTTTTTTCTAAGTCCATTTAATAATTTTTCTTTTTCTTATTTAGCATACATATATAAATTTAAGTGTATATATATTAGGCCCGAAGGACTCACCCCTTGTTGCAGCAAGACTTGGTGGGGCCTGCTGTTGTTGTTGCAGCCGGTTTGTTGTTGTCCTGCTGGTGGTTGTAATCGCTGGTAGTTGCTATTGTCGTCGCTGAGTTGCCACTCTGTCGGTTGCTGGTTGACCCGGGTACTTTCCCCGGTTGTTGATGTTGTTGTTGTTGGTGCCGCTCCTTGGGCGGTCGCTTGTGCTGACCCGGGTGCTGATAGCCGCTTCCGCGGTTGCTGGGTTGTCGCTCCTTAGGCGGTTGCGCTGGTGCCGCTCTTTGTGCGGTTGTTTGATGCCGCTCCTGGGCGGTCGTTGGTGCCGCTCCGTTAGGCGGTTGTTTGGTGCCGCTCTTTGGGCGGTCGCTGGTTACCGCTCTTTGTGCGGTTGTTTGGTGCCGCTCCTTTAGGCGGCCGCTGTGTTGCCACTCCTCAGGCGGTCACTGATGTGCCGCGCTGCTGAAGGTGAAAGACAGTGGTTAGTATATAATAATGAGAATAGCATGCAAACAGCAACAACTACAAAACTAGTGTATACAAGTGGGCTGTAAGCCTTAACGTCGCGCCGAGTTGCACCACTTGCAAAGAAAATCAAGAGGGTTCTAGATTTTTATGCAACCGCCCATACTCCGAACGTTGCAATTCAGAGCACCTCATCGTCAAGTGGATCAACGTTCGCAACGTTGACTCGACGCCCTAGCGCACACTCACTCACCTGCGGAATTGTGATGCAAATGTTGGGGAGGGTTTTACGTACTCACTCGCGCCGAGATTTCACAAAAAAAAAAAATTTATATTTTTCTTTTCTTTATATTTAATACAAGTCACACGCGCACTTCAGTACTTTTTTTATGTTCCACTTGCTCAGCCGTTCCGAATATTTCCGTGTATCAAACTCTTGTACAAATGGCTGACTATGGGGTTGCAAGCAGGTTTTTATACCCTTGCACTGCGGAAATATTTCATTTGGAAGAATAACGGGCACTGCGCCATTTGGACTAGTTCCGTTACTCTTCCAACTGCAACTTGCCGCAGTGCAAGGAGGAATGTCAAAAAAAATCATGTTGTAGGCTGTCCGGGGTTACCATGACCATGAGCAGCCCTTTGCTTCTTCACTGGCCGTCTTCACAGGATACAGTTATTGCTGACCAACTATCATTTCGTTGATAGATATGCGTTCTATCAGTTATATCAGGGCAATATTTGTGCGGCTTTTATATCTTGATATTGCATTTTTAAGATGGCTTCGAAACGTATTTTTGCCGGACTTAATCGCAAAAAAAATTTAAAATTTAGGAAATAGGCTATTTGACATCAAAGTGCATAATATAAGTGTTTAAATGGAAAACAACTCAACTTTTGCTTTTATAGGCCTTGTCATTTGATAAAAAAAAAGAAATTGGATAAGGATAAAAATTCTACCTTTCTCGTCAGAATTTTTTCTAGCTCATGGGGCTAGGTAAAATTTGACAGTTTGTAAATATTATCTACGCATAATATTGTTGGCGGTAATAAAGAGTTAAAATCAAAATGGAAGCTGATAAAACCACAGAAAACGTACATCACTTGCGATTTATAAAATAGATGCAAATTTTGACAATTTGAGCAACACACAAAAATAGAGCTTTCGCACTAGCGTGTTTGGTTTGTTGCATAGGCCGTATATCCAAAATATGGACACGGTTGCCGCCCGAAAGATTTCGTGCAAAGGAAACCGTAGCTGTCAAACTACCAAGTTACTCAATAGATGCCAAGATACAAGCCCTGACATGTATTACTCTCTATATTCAAACATATCGCCCACCGTCTTCAAAAGAGTCACAACTCAAAATAATACGTTCGTCAGAAAATGCGAAAAACTATTTCGTAGCACATGTTAATCATATGGGCAAGCACGACTTATCTTAGGTTTTTTAAACAAATTATAACAAAGATTTGCTCCAGTTTTTGCTGAAAGGTAAATAAAAGGTCTGTGTATATTTTTAGCGCATAATTTCAAAAATGCTAAATTTTGAGTTCTGACTCTTTTGAAGACGGTGTGCGATATGTGTAAAGATATACACTCCATCCTGTGAGGACGGGCAGTTACAGACAATTGTCACAAGTATCACTAGCCTCCGCTGGAAAGCTTCTATTACCAAAAAAAAAAGTAACCAAGCAAACCTACAGGAACTAGTGACAATCTGTGACAACTATCCACAAGGAAACGTAGCTATCGTCAAAATGGCAGACTTTCCATGCAATTTTAGCGTTGCCGTACACTCCAGAAAAATTATTAGATGCCGAAATTTCTGGCACGCTACTGGGTGCGCTATACGCCGAAGAATAAAGTATTTATATTTTGTGTGGCGAACAGTAACCCATAACAAACCTGCTTTACTTCACGACTCGTCACAGAAGCGAACAGGAAAAAGGGTTCGCAAGGCGTCCGACAAGAGAATTAGGTGGTAAAATCACAAGAACGGGGGGCACGACTCACCCCTGAGATATAGAGTCTCAAAAAAGTATTAAGCCGGGCAAGGAATTACAACCCCGTGGCATTTCGATTTCGTCAAATTCCTAACATTCTGGATTTGTAAAACAGTGAATTTAATGGTTTAAAAGGTTCAATCAGGGGTTTCAGTAAGTCAGGGTGGTTTTCGTAATTCTGGTAGAGAAAGAAAAAAATAAAATAAAAACTAGGTCAGAGTTTTCCCAGCATGTTCGACTCGGAAACTCAATCCCGGTTGTGTAACTA
The DNA here is from genome assembly GCF_001687245.7 of Rhagoletis zephyria. Taxonomy (NCBI): domain Eukaryota; kingdom Metazoa; phylum Arthropoda; class Insecta; order Diptera; family Tephritidae; genus Rhagoletis; species Rhagoletis zephyria. The sequence continues at coordinate 250,882 of NW_016157399.1, forward strand.
AGTGTGGGTTGAATTAGCGTTCTTTTCGAAATGCTTAAGTCCGAGACATTTTCTTGAAGGAGAACTCGTCAAACTCCGAAATGAATTAGACATTTTGATAAGGAGAACTCGTCAAAACTCCTAAAAGACAATCCTAATGGGAGGGGGGATTGTCAGGCAAATCACGACTCCCGGTGGGAGCGCGCGTGAACGTCCTATGAATATAGATGCTCGGGGAGGATACTGGGCGGTTTTTCCCCGACCGCCAAAGCGCCCAGCGAAAACAACAGTAAGAGAAAAACAAGATCTTCTATTTCCATTCGTTGGCTAGAGTTAGCCACCCCCCAATTGTCGAACTTAGTCGGTCTTCACAGTACGGCCGCTCCGCTAGTCCAGTAGCTCGTCTCTGTCCCAATTCTTTACCAGGGCGAATTTATATCTGAATTTGCCGCCTTGTTCACTACTGCTAATGAGTAGTAGAGAATGACGTATATTCCTTACCAGTAGAGGAATGATGGATAGGGAAGAGTTACATACGCGAGTTACAGCTCTACATGATTTAGCTTCGAGGAAAAGCCATGCAAAGTTGGACCCCGGGCAGTCTGCGGGCGGTCAAGGTTTTACCCTATCGCTAAGTTTAATATTTGAAAAACGTGTATATATAAAAATTTGAGAAAAAACGTGATTATTAAATTTGGGGGAAAAAATGCTTTACTTCGGATAGCTCTTCGTGACAGATGACAGTGTCATGGCCGGATGTCAGATGCATGGAACCTACCCATCGATTTGCCCTTCAAGTCCTCTAAGTCGTACAAAGCATTGCCTACTTTTCGCAGAACACGACACTTGATATATTTAGGCAAGAATTTAGCACTTATGCCTTGCTTAAAATTGCTAAGAGTGAAGTTTTTCCGGAATACTTCTGTAACGCAAGCTGTTGCTTGGTAGGTGTGTTTGAGTGTGTGTGTGTGTTTGAGTGCGTGGGTAAAAGGAAGTGAAAGTAGCCACCCTTTTAAAGCTAACACAGCAGGCAGGCTAAGGTGCGAAACCGTGCTAACCCGGCGGTTTGGTAAAGCAGTGGCGAGTACGCGTATGTATAGGTTTGGAAAGTTGAGAAAGATGAGTGATTAAATCGGGCGATCGGAGATTGAGTAGGTGAGGCATGAGTGACATCCTCGGCCATGTCGTACCCAATAAAATGACACAAAGAAAGTCTGAGAAGTTTAGAATCAAAGTTACGGTGCAGTAAAAGGTGTCGCGAGTTAGATCGTGTGAAGCTAAAAATTAAAGTTATAAGTACACATACATATAAGTGTTAATTGAAAAAAAAANATTGACGTATGAACTAGTGACCGACGGACTTTGTCAGGCTTAGGGGGTGTTGCTAGGTAGCGGGAGTCGCAGCAACGCCCATGGATACGCGTATGTTGCACGTAGAAGGGGAGGGACGACTCCACCTGACAGGACGGGACTTCATGCTGTGTATTTTTCCTTCATCTCCTGTGCTTCGACTTTTTTTCTTTTTCTACAGTAATCAGGCATGATTAAAAAAAAAATTTTGTTAATGTGGGTGTAGGTAAGGCAGGTGGTAAAGACCCCCCCATTCCAACGAGCTAGACCGGGTTCGCTACCATGCCTGTGCGCCACCTCGCTTTCACCGGAAGTCTCACCCACGTAACACTTCTTGTCCTTCCCGGTAATTCACAACTCTCTTACGTTTGTTGTACGTGTTGGCTGCTCTATCTTGCGCTTGCTCAAGGTTCTTGCGTACGTGTTCGCGAATGTTTGCTAGATTGTCAGCTCTGCTTGTAATCTGGACTTCGTCTTGTCTTAGGCTACCAAGTTCCTCAAGTATGCTATAGGCTGACGCATGTTGTATCATATTTTGTCCAGATAACGCGAAGTATGGCGAGCTCTGTATCGACGTATGGTAATCGCTTCTTAAAACCGACAGAATTTCGGGAATATGTTTGTCCCAGTCCATGTGGTCTTGCTCGTACTTCAGGACTATTCTAGCTTTGGAAGTAATCTCTCTGTTCACTCGTTCAGAGGCGTTAGCCTGCGGTGAGTATAACCCCGTCTTAATGTGAACAACCCCGTAGTTTTCAAAAAACTGATGCGTCTCCTTCGAAATGAATTGCTTCCCGTTATTACTATGGACGGATTGAGGGACCCCGAAAGCTGGAAAAATCTCTGTACTAAAGAAGCTAATTACATTTGCCGACGTCGCGTTTTGCATCGCCTTCAAAAATACGTATTTGAAAAAATGGTCTAGCCCTATGAAAATAAACTGGTTTCTTCGCTTTGATCCTGGATATGGATATAAGAAATCCCAATAAAGATGCTGGAATGGTCTCTCGGATACGAAGGCATTGCCCATAGTTGGTCTGGACACTTGATTGGTGGATTTCACGGCTTTACAGGTTTCGCATCGATCCATCCACATAAAGGCGTATGTCTTTTGCCATTCGCGGCCAAAAATATTTCTGCCGAACACCCTCTAAAGTCTTTTTCCAACCTCCATGGTAACTAGCATTGGAATCGTGTGAGCATTTGATTGCGAGCTCCGTCAGCCCTTCCAGTAACCACAAACGCCATGGCGACTCCTCCTCCTCTTCCACACCTCTTCGAAACATTACCCTTTTGTAAACTCTATTGTCGACTAAGCGTAGATCGTGTAGCCCTTCGTGATTGTTTTCAATTGTTTCGCGAAGCTCTACACCGTCGAATTCCAGTGATGTCAAGTCAATTTGTGGAGGTGGGGTAGAATAGAGTTCGTCTACGTCAAAACGCGAAAGAGTGTCCGGCACAACATTCAAAGAACCTTTGCGATGATCCATCCTAAAGTTGTATCTTTGCAATAGAAGCGACCATCTTGCCAGCCTACCGCTCAAGTCTTTTTATGTCATGAGCCACTTGAGACTTGAATGGTCAGTTATTATTCGGAAAGTCAATCCTTCAATATATAGTCTGAAACGCTTGACCCTAACTATTGCGGCAAGGCATTCCAGCTCGGTGATAATTCCGCTGAGCATTATTAAGCTTCTTCGATACAAAAGCTATGGGATGCTCTGCCCCTTCCTCATCGAGCTGGAATAACACGTCTCCTAACCCTACTTTAGATGTGCCAGGACAGGCGCTGAACAGAGTGCAAATTTAAGCTTTCCAAAATCTTCAACTGCCTCAGGAGTTAATTTAAATGAACCAGGTGACTTTCGAAGGCAATCTGTCATTGGACGCGCCAAATCTGCAAAATTGGTAATAAACGACCTGTACCAATTTGCCATTCCTATAAACCTACTAAACTGACGAGGGGACTTGGGAATCGGAAAATCCTTTATAGCTTCTATTTTGCCTGGGTCTACTTTCAAACAACTATTCCCTATCAAATACCCGAGATACCGAATTTCCTTCTGGCAGAACTTGCTCTTCTTCACGTTGATTGTAAGTCCCGCTTCCCATAAGCATTTCGCCACTTCCTTCAGCAATTTGAGTTTGTGCTGCACACCATCAGATCATCCAGGAAGACGAAGTTGTTCTCCCGCAATCGTGAAGGAATAGCCTTAATCACCAGCCGACTCATTGTTTGTGGTCCGTTGCACAGGCCAAAGGGCATTACTTCAAAGTGGTACGCTGGCTTTCCTGGAACCGCAAATGCCGTCTTTTCCTTAGGCGATTCCGTTAATTTTATTCGGAAGAAAGCTTCCTTCAAATCAATGCCAGTTATAAAGTATGTATCCTTTAACCTGCTCAGCAGCCCATTAATATGGGGCAATAGATACAAGTCCTTCTTGGTGACTGCGTTCACCTTCCTGGAATCAATGCACAGCCTGACTTTGCTTGGTTTCCGGACTAGTACCACTGTACTACACCATGGTGAATTCGATTCCTCAATCACTCCCATCTTGAGTAGCCTTTCAATTTCGCTATAAGCTTGCTTGCCTCGGTGGTGAAAGAGGAAAATGCTTACTGTTAATGGGCACTGCATCACCCGTGTCCATATGGTGAGTCACTAAGCTGGTTTGACCTAGTGCTAGCTTTTCAAACGAAGGCAACTCCTGGACAACTTCCTGCAATGCTATATTCTGATCTGGTGTGAGCTAATGGAAGTTTGGCTCATCTTCATTTGGAATTATTAGAAACGGTTGGAAATGCATCGGGAGTTAACGCAAATAGCTTCCAGAAATCAACTCCCAGGTATGCCTCTTGGATTAATGACGGTGCAAGATAAAAGCGAATAGTCCTCGTGATGTTTTTAAAAGTGACCGGTAAAGATATCGAGCAGAGTATTTTCTGCTGATTTTCGCCAGCCGTGTAAACAAACGCGCGCGAAGAATGATATTTTAAATTGTTTCTTTTTAGGAATTATTCACATCTGTTTCCAAGAATGAAGACATGTGCTACGGAATCCAGTAAACCAACAACGAAACTATCTTGTATTTTAATCTTCGCTAGCGGTCGTTCGTCTGGCGTTATAAGAATTTTTGTACTTTACAAAAGTTTTCGCATATATACTCGGCTAGAATATATTTTCCTACACAGTAGAATATTTTCGGAAACTACAAGTTTTGATTCTTCTTCGAAAATATCCGCCCTTATCCGTTAATAATCCTGTTCTCTTTGCTCTAAACTAACTGTGAATTGAGTCTGGCATGCGACATCCCTACGCGTTGTTGACATTCCCTCCTGAATAGTTCGGTACCTGGCTCCTGGTTTCCTTCATGATCTGTTCTCCTTTCCTAGCAAAGTCACGTAGGTCATGTAGGGTTTGTGCACCAGCATTAAAAAGCACCAACTTCAGGCTGCTGTTGACATTCCTCTTCAGTATGTCCATCAACAGGTTCTCCGACATCAGCTCCCTTAGTCTAGCGTTCAAGGCTAATATCTCCGTATGAAATGTATCATACGATTCGTTACCCTTTTGACGACGCATTGAGATCTCCATCGTGATCTCATGGTAACTCTATAAGGTGCCGAATTCCCGCCTGATAGAGTAGCACAAGAAGGGATATGTCGCATCTGGGTTCTGCCTAGTGAACAACCAATACCATTCCTCAGCTCGCCCTGACAAAAAAAAAGGCGGAAGCTTTCCATCACCTGCTCATCTGTACATTGTGTGCGCTTACATAAGTGTTTAGTTTGAAGAGAAAAACCGAGACGCTACACGTGCCGTCATAGGATACCTTCCAATCCTGCGGCTTAATGACAATATTAGTGGTGAAATTTGGTCGGTTATTCAAAGTGGCTTGTGTCAGATTGCGTCCGATAGAAGCAAAGTCCCTAGGGCCATTGGGAGCAGTTTTAGAAAAAACACTTAAAAGTAAAAAATACCAATTTTTTCATATAAAAAATATTTTAAACAAAAAAATTACTAATTAGTAATACAATTGAATACCTTATTTAAATAAAATAGTAAACTTGCTTTAATTTTGTATATAACTTGTTGTGCAAAGGTCAAAACAGATGGTGTTTTTATAATTTTCAATTCTTATCAGTATTTATGTGCACTGTGCTTACCTAATGATCATCATATATAAATATAAATAAATGTCAAATAAATATCAAATCAAAAGCGTATCATGTCTAAAAAAATATAGTAATAGTTCTCTTGGATTAAAAAATGTCCGCTCAAGACTGTGCAGCAAAACTGCAATCGAACTTTTGTTTTATTTGTGGAAAATTTAATATAAAAACAAGTTTGTTAAATATAACTCCAATTGTTGAATCTCTCTATAAACAATATTTTGACCAACCACTTATAAAAGCTGAGTCTTGGGTTCCGAGCAAGATATGTAGGATCTGTTGCAACCGTTTACAAAAATGGCGGAAAAAGAAATTGATAAATTGATGTTTGGTGTTCCTGCAATTTGGTATAAGCCAGGTAATTACATAGTGACAGCAATGTTTATATGAGTAGACTTCATCAAGATTTTTACGTTTATATTAGATGTACATAACAGTGATACATGTCATGTATGTTTAAACTATCATGCTGGCGACAACCGAATAAAACGTCGCGAAAGAGAGTGCGTTGAAAGTTTGTATGTGCGGTTACCAAGACCACATAGCGAGAATATCCCAGCACCGGAACGAAGAAGCCCTCATCAGTCAACTGTGTATGGAAGATTCATAAATATAACCGACGAATTCGATGAAACATATGTTCCTTCTGAAGCTACTGCATTTGTAAGGCTTATTACACAAGGACAGTTAGATGGATTCGTGAGAAAACTAGTGCAAGCAGAAGAGTTCGCCAAATTTTTTAAGAGTGGAAACCACTTGGCACAAGATGTTAGAACGTCGGGCTATCGTAAAAGGCAAACATCTATAAAACAATTTTTTACGGTAAAAGACGCTAATACTTTCACCTATTGTCATGATATCACCGGCTTAATGAACGAGATCAATATAACTCACGATCCCCCCGATTGGCGCCTCTTCATAGGCTCAAATAAAGCCAGTTTAAAAGCAGTCTTGTTATATAAAGACAAAAGCAAACCACCCGTTCCATTAGCGTACAATACAGATAAGGTTGAAACGTACAATAACTTAAAAGTCCTTCTAAATTATATCCAATATGAGCAATTCCAGTGGAGAATATGTGCAGACATGAAAGTAGTAGCCACTGTCATGGGATTGCCACCATCTGGATGGCCAAGGAATNCATCCAATGTGAGAAACTCCAGTGGAGAATATGTGCAGACATGAAAGTAGTAGCCACTGTCATGGGATTGCCACCATCTGGATGGCCAAGGAATATGTGCTTTATTTGTTTATGGGACACGAGGTATGCCGAAGGCCAATACAACAAAAAAGATTGGCCACTGCGAGACGAATATACTGTTGGAAATGCAAACATTATCAATAGTCCGCTAGTGAGTCGCGATAAAATCCTAATTCCGCCACTACATGTCAAATTGGGACTAGTAACTAATTTCGTCAAGTCATTTATTAAGCGTAATGATGCCGCAAAAACATGTCTTAGGAATATGTTTCCTAAACTATCATATGCTAAAATTGAAGCTGNCGCCGAAAATTGGCCACTGCGAGACGAATATACTGTTGGAAATGCAAACATTATCAATAGTCCGCTAGTGAGTCGCGATAAAATCCTAATTCCGCCACTACATGTCAAATTGGGACTAGTAACTAATTTCGTCAAGTCATTTATTAAGCGTAATGATGCCGCAAAAACATGTCTTAGGAATATGTTTCCTANAACTAGTAACTAATTTCGTCTAGTCATTTATTAAGCGTAATGATGCCGCAAAAATATGTTGGGAATTTTTTTCTGGCATACCATTTTGTCGCTTCGTTTGACTTCCAGGTGAGATAAACCAAACAGTGCCTCCAGGCACTCATATCGGTTAAAGCAAAAAACATGAACAGATAGAAATTTTATTAAGTACCAACGGTTTTATTCCAAAAAGTTTAGCAGTGCAATGGAATCTAGAAAAACGTGTTACTTTTTTGAGTGCTATTCCAAAAAGAAATTTTTTGCCGAGATCAAATAAATATAAATTGCATACTTCGCAAATACATTGAGTTTGCACCATTTTTTGCCACTTTCTCGAGCCATTTAGGAAGTTGATTGTTACCATTGAAACGAACGCCATCAACATGATTTACAGATTTTCTGCCAACACTCAGAGCAGCAGGTTGCGATTCATCTTGTGGAGTAGAAGGTTGACTTGTTGAAGATGGGCCACCAACCGAACGCGTTTGAGTGTAGCTCACAAGACCAGCAGCGATCTGTTCACGGAGTTCAGGTATCAATGAAATGATAAAAACGGCAGTCATTGCGTCCATCCCCATCTCGGAACGACGGGAATCTTTTTATGACTTCAAACCGTTTCAATGGCATCGTTTTGCGAATGGATGCGAATGGATTCGAATGCATTCTTCATTAACTAGCTCTCTAAATTCGGGGAGCGATAAACCGACATGTATAAATGAATGCCGATTTACTGGCAGATATCATCGACATTCACATTGAATCTCAAGTTTATATCCTGATTAAGTTAGAGCATACCGGTTCGTCTCTTAAACAATCATTTCAATTATTTCTTTAGGGGAAAAATATAGAAATAATTGCGCCGGTCTTGAGAGCGTTTTTGTGTGCTCAGGTAAGCCACGAAATGCCACCTCATTTATATGAAGTTTGAGGTTTGTTTTGCGCCAGATGACTTTGCTGAGTTCAGCAGAATCTCTGTTTATTTATTCAATGTCTGCAATAAAAAATCCATACGATCAGTACGTAAAATCAATTTTCCAAAGATGTGAGAGAAACTCTTACTTCCAATCAAACCACCATTGGTTGGTACAACTGCTGGACCGGTAGCTTCAGCTATACTACTTGTCTCCACAGAATCCATAAATTTAAGAATTTCTTCGGCTGATAACTTCGACAACTTCTCACGCGACATCAATATATGGAACGATTTGCATATATTGTTATTTAGACACTTTATGAAAAACAGGTGTGTCGAAGACATGAACCTCATAGATTTCTCCGAATAACGCTCACCCCCAGCAGTTGCGATACGTGGCAACGCTGGAAGGTGACTGGCAACCTGCGCCTGAAATAACCACGACAGGGTTGGCCACTCGCCTTACAGCTGCCGTAGCGATAACACGCATTTTGTTTTAAGCCTTGGAATTTGCTAAACTCAGCCTACATACATCACTCCGTGTAATCATCCTCGATAATATTTCAACTGAATTCATCTCTTTTGTAAAATATCTTTAGTGTACAAACGATACTAAAAATAAAACCCACCCATTTGAACTTGTACAAACCAAGCAACTCCTCCTTTTATTGTGCACCCTGCACATTCGACTACATAGTTGAACAAGGTGAAAAATTTATAAAAAGTATTTCCCTTACCGGTAAAAAGCACCATAACTAAAACGCAACAGAAAAATGCGACGCGTAAAAAAATTCGCGCCGAACGACAAGAGTGCCTTGAGGCACACTTACATTTTTTGCTATAGAACATAAAATCCAACTATTTTCAACACCGTAGATATAAAATCGTGAAGCTTATGACTAAAAATTTACGGGAATAAAATTCTTGAGTTAAAAAACGTCTCCAAAATAAAAATTTTCGATGCTGAAAATCAGAAATTTTTTAATACGAAAACATGACCTTCTCCTCCACCTGTTCGCAAAAAACGGATTACAGAGGACAAACGGCCCGTCGGATTGCATTCTAATTTTTGAGAAAGAAATGTCATCAAACATATGATCAACAGCGTTGAACTAACTTGCGTAATGAAAAATTACATCTTCATATGCAAACGGTGATTTTTGTGATCCTTGCCTTGAGGCACTCTTACCGGTTAGAGGGTTAAGTACGACACAACAAAGAAAGGAATGTAAACATAATTTGGCCCAGCCCACCCAACCGCAATGAAAAGCCGGCATTATGGAATGCCCTCCAGACTTGAAGGGTGAACTGGGCTTCGCCTCATTCACTTGCTGATTTATTCTTCGGTCTCAGTACTCCCACCGCAATGCAGCAAAGGGCAGTCACGTATGCTCCCTGAGACATGTGGGATGACTGAGACCCCGATAGTGAGCGCTGGTTGGAGTCCCAGCCCACTCCATCGCGATACGTAGGCGTTCAGGAGCGCCAGCGCAGGCCTATTGAGTGAGCTGGGGTCCGAAAGAAATTTTGTATTTGTTTCAAGGGCCCCCCCCCCGCCCCCCTAAAAAAAAACTACAAAAAAAATATTTGGCAAAAGAATACTACAAACGAAAATCTATTTATACTAAACCCCACTTAGCGGACAAATTTTTCCCCAATTCTCGTGCCGACATATCGGACCACTGAACAAAGTTGCAGAAAAACAGTCAAACTACAAAAAACTAAGTGCGCTTAGCACTGCCTCACCGGGTGAATACAAAACTCCAGAGGACGTGACGTAAAGTCTCGGAGAAGCCTTCGGTTGCTGACCAAGAGGTCTGGTACGTGAACATTGGGTGCAGCAGTGAATGCAAGCGGCATGCCACAAAAGGGGTGCACTGCAGCTAGTCATGTCGGCTGGGCTGGGTTCTTGCCTTCACCGCTGTTCCCTGGACCATAGCAGAGAAAAGTCACTCCTGTCAAACATCTTCAGCTTCCGGCATGGCCGGACGTATCGGACGGAGGAAAATTCAAATATTAAAAAAAAAATTCAAAAAAAAAACAAACAGTTACAAACAATAAAAGCTGAAAATTTGTTGTATAGCTACAAAGCAAAACTCCCTTAGAAATGTTCCTTTAGTCATAAAAACGTGCCCTGCGAAAAATTAAAATCGGACAACGGAAAGACGTGCATTTTCATGCAATTTTGCATAAAGCGGTCAAAATTGCCTATAAGTCAGTGGAAAACTTATTATATTTTAATTGCACTTGATGTAGTAAAGCGAACTTTTAATGCAGTTTACTTCTATTTGACTCGTAGATCAAGGATCCCTTAACTTCATACCAGAACATTCCCCCAACTTGGATTTTAGGTTTTTTTGGCTTTTTGCGATTTTGCATTTTTCGTAAAAAGCGGTTGCACACAAATTTGTTTTCCACATTTTTATATACAAATTATAAAAAAAAAAATATTTTTTTTATTGTAAGTAAAAGTAAAAAGTGCGAAAAATTTTAGCATTGTCACGCTATTTTTCAACGATTTCTGATAAAATGCGTAGCCCATTAAAATGCCAAAGTTGTAGGGAACTTTTCTCTTATAGTGTTGGGTTCTCCGGTGGCACAAAATTTGTAAAGCACACTTAAATTTACGGTTAGTTTAGATGCCATATTTGAGACGCCATGTTAAATTTTTCAAAAGGCCTCACGGCTTATTCCCGACAAAACCTCAATAACTTTAAAAGATGGGCAGGTTTACAATACTATAGCTATTTTTGACATCGTGGGACAAAACTCCATCAAGTGCCATAAAAATATACTAAATTTCCCACTGACTTATGGGCAATTTTGACCACTTTGTGAAAAATTGCATGAAAATGCTGAACTTTAGGGCCTTTCGAGGAACGTCTCCGTTATCCAATTTAAAACTTTTTCGCAAGACACGTTTTTTTGACCAAATTAACCTTTCTGGGTTTTGTAGGACAAAGTTGCAAAATAAGGCGCAGTCGACTGCACATGCTGTGATGATAGTCATTGAATTACTTTGCAAAACTATAACTAAATAGGGGAGCGAAGGATGTTAGAGACAACATAAGGAAGATTTTCTGTAGAAAAAAACGGACGTCTGAATTTTTGCTTTTTTTAATTGATAACACAGCCCAACAAAAATATAACTAGCAAAAAAGAACCGAAATTTATATATATATATCGCATGATCCACTGATCGGATCTTAACCAGATTAGTATGGGATCACCTCTGAGATACTACCTTTCCGATGCAAAAAAAATTATCGAAATCGGTAGACGTGGTCAAAAGTTATGCGGTAACATACATAAAAAAAAAAAAACAAGTAAGAAAATCTAAGTTCGGGCGGAGCCGAACAATAAATACCCGGCGAAAGTATTAAATATATGTTTTTTCACCTTTCCGAAACCTACCGCTATATGGTAAGCCGGGGCGTATCAATTTTGAGTAAATTAGCGTCCTTAAATTTCGAAATAGTGCAGTTTCAAGCATTTCTGAAATTTACCGTTATATGAAAAGCGGCCTTAATTTTAGTCCGACTTCAATAATTTTCAACGTTTTGCTTTTATGTGGTAAGCACAATAAAAATACAGAGTTTGGTACAAATTGGTAGAACTGTTACCGATATAAATATATCTGATCATAAGTGGGCGGTGCCACGCCCATTTTCCAAAATTTTACCATAAACGTATTTCTGGTTAAAGAATTGTTGCAAGCATCAATTTTGAATAAATTAGCTTTAATATTTACTGATTTATCGAAGATTTTGTATTTCTCTAAATTATCGTTATATGGGATGTGGGCGTGGTTATTGTTCGATTTTTTTTTATTTGGTATGTTGTACCAAGGCCAACACTGTGCTAAGTTTGGAAGAAATTGGCGCAGTGGTTACCAAGATATACACATGTAACCATAAGGGGGCGTGGCTACGCTCATTTTCCAAAAATTTACAATATTATTATTTTTCGTCTGAAAATTATTGTAAATATCAATTTTGAGTGAATTATCTTCAGAAGTTACTAAAATATCGCAGTTTTCGTATTTCTGGAAATTACCGTTATATGGGAAGTGGCCATGGTTACAGTCCGATTCCGCCCATTTTCAATACCACCCTACCTTTGATTAATGGAAACCTACATACGAGTTATCGTGTACACGGACGGACGGACAGACGGACAGACTTAATCGACTTCTCTATTCATTCTGAGCATTTATGAATACATTTGTCTATATCTATATCGATTCGTTTTAGCTGTTACAAACAACAGTTATGTGAACAAAATTAATATACCCTAGTGCACAAGTGCGCTGGGGTATAAATATTCCGACGAACTGATAACCTCCTCCTTTTTTGGAAGTCGGTTAAAAAGTATTTGGTGCGGCAAATGTTAAAGCTGTTTTTGATAGATATTTTCTGTGCTGATTACGAATCCGTAATCAAAATCGATGACGCGGGTTCGATCCCTGCTGAAGTCTAGAAAAAGAAGACTGATGAGGAAATGTGGTGATCTCCGAAATAGCTGCTATAACTTCTACCGCTTAAGCTTTGTTGTTTTTTTTTCATTTTTCCTAATAAACAAATCGTGGTACAAAGCTGAATAATACTATTTAAAATAAATATTAGTTGTTTTTGTACTTTAATTCCTGAAAGTTTGAACAAAATTAAATGAAGGTACGTACACATGATTCAATAACTAAGGGTTTGCTCACGATTTCAATTAAAGTGAAACAACCTTGTGTGAAAAAATGCGTCTTAGCGGTATAAGGCGAAGGACGCGTCGGAACACCGCTTTTTGTTCTTGGAATTTGTTAATAATCTCATATATTTTGGTTATAAACTGCATAATATATGTGCCTTAGAGTGGTTCATAAAAACACTCTTTTTGGAAATTCATAAACGCTACTCCAGAATATTATTATTTGTGATAAAAAAAGAGAGACGTATTTTTTATTTTGAAAAAAAAATTTTTTTTCTTAGAGGTCGCGCTGGTCACTTTTTTATAAAACGCTGATGTTTCTACTTTTTCTTGACGTATTAAAATGCAGCTAGAAATGTGTTTTTTACATATAATTACTGCGGTATTATTGGGGAACATTCCCTTAATTACATACCTGTCTTGGTCAGCTAGAATTGGCCTAGTGCCCGAAAATATGCTCTCGATAAGAGACTAGTAAAATTAAATCGTTGATACTGAACGATTTACGCGTTGTCATGGGTTGGAACTTGTTACCAGGGGGTTCCGGGGATTTCTAATTAGTAATCTGAAGTCAGTTTTTCAAAATTCAAAATGGCGGATCCAAAATGGCGATCCATTTTTTTTTAATGATTGGATCTGTTCGAAACCCGGCACTCGAGAGTTTTTGGGGTTGCCGATTACGAATCTGAAGTAAATTTTTTTAATTCAAAATTTCGGATCCCATATGGTGATCTAATTAAAAAAAAATACTAAAATTAAAACGTTGATACTGAACGTTTTAAGCATTGTCGAGGGTTGAAACTCGTTTCCAGTGGGTTTCTGAGCTTATTGATTTTGAATCTGATGTCAGATTTTCAAAATTCAAAATGGTGGATCCAAAATGGCGTCCAACTTAAAAACAAATGATTGAATTTTTTTTAACTATTAACCGCCATTTTGAATTTTGAAAATCTGACATCAGATTCGTAATAAGCAACCCCAGAAACCCACTGGAAACGAGTTTCAACCCTTGACAATGTTTAAAACGTTCAGTATCAACGTTTTATAATTAGTATTTTTTTTTTNACGTTTTTGTGCAAACTTATATTACAGGTGCTACAAGTTCAGGTCTTCGAAAAATTTTAACTGAATATAAAAAAGTGTATATCGTTGTAAATGTGATTAAACCCCCTTTCTTCCGATGTGCATATTTGTATAATAATGATAATAATATAATAATAGATTGGCGCTTACACATATGTTAGTGTTTGGCCGAGCACTCCTCCGATTTGTGGCGTGCGCCTTGATGTTGTCACACAAAGCGGAGGGACCTACAGTTTTACGCCGACTCCGAACGGAGATTGTATTCTTATGAGAAGCTGTTTTTCATGGCAGAAATACACTCGGAGGTTTGCCATTGCCTGCCGAGGGACGACCGCTGTTAAGAAAAACCCTTTTTTCTATATTTTTTGCGATGTTGCTTTGACCAGGGTTTGAACCCAGGTGCTGCGGAGTGGAAGCGCGCACTGCTTACCACTACACCACAGCGACCGACTTTGTTAATATATAAAAATTTTAGAAAAAACACATTTAAATAAAAAAGTACCGATTTTCATAAAAAAAAGATATTTTAAACAAAAAAAATTACTGACAGTTTTTTAAAAAATTGGTATCGTTGTAAAGACGCTTAAATTCCCTTTCTTCTGATATGCATATTTGTATAATTCGTATATAAAAATTTGAGAAACAATACATTTAAAGAAAAAATACCTTTTTTTATAAAAAAAAAAAATTTTACAAAAAAATTACTAACCGATTTTTAAAAGGGTGGTATCGTTATAAAGGCGATTAAGCCCTCTCTCTTTTGATATGCATATTTGCATACTTGGTAAATAAGAATTAAAAAAAAACACGTTTAAAGAAATAAAATTATAGTTTAAACAACTAAAACCTCCCTATTATAAGCCGTCATCGATTCGCCACTTCGCTGCTTGCTATGTTTGAGTTCCGGTCGCTTAACGAAAAATTTTGCATGTGAAAGCAACAACAAAGTTAGTTAGCACGGATAGACGATAGCGAGTTTGGTTGTACCTCATTGCGTTCGTTCGTTTCGCTACTCGCTAACTGTTGGAGAATCGATGACGGCTATAATTGCCATTCGACTGTATGTATATAACTTGAGAATAGGAATCGCTGCATCTTTTAGGCGCATCAATATTATATAGTTACATCCCGAGTTAATAAAAGGAAATAAAAATACATTTTTTTTATAAAAATAAAATATTTTAGACAAAAAAATACTAACGGATTTTTAATAAACTGGTATCGCTGTAAAGGCCATTAAACCCTTTTCTTCTGAAATGCATATTTGTATACTTCGCATAAAAAAATTTGAGAAAAACCACATTTAAAAGAAAAAGTAACCTTCTTTTATAAAAAAAAAATATTTTAAACCAGAAAATTACCAACCGATTTTTAAACAATTCACAACTTTGTATAGGCAATTAAACCCGCTTTGTTCTGATTTGCATATTTGTATACTTCGTAACTAAAAATTTGAGAAAAACACTTAAAAGGAAAAAATGCCAAATTTTTCTTATAAAAAATATTTTAAACAATAAACTTAATAATTAGTAATACAATTGAATACTTTGTTTAAATAAAACAGAAAATTACCTTGCATTTTCATATATAACCTGTTATGTAAAAAAATCAAACACCATGGTGTTTGTATATTTATTCCCGAGCGCACTTGTTCACAAGGGTATATTAACTTTGCTCACATAATGGTAGATATAGACAAATGTACACATAAATGCTCAGAAGGAATAGAGAAGTCGATTAAGCCATGTTTGTCTGTCCGTCCGTCAGTGTACACGATACCCCGAGCAAAAATTGAGATATCTCAACGAAATTTGGTATGTAGGTTTTCATTTATCCGAGATAGGTTGGTATTGAAACTGGGCGAAATCGGGCTGTAACCACGCCCACTTTCCATATGATGGTAATTTTCAGAAATACGAAAACTTCGATATTTTAGTAACTACTGAAGATTATTCACTCAAAATTGATATTTACAATAAATTTTAGACGAAAAATAGAAATATTGTAAATTTTTGGAAAATGGGCGTAGACACGCCCACTTATGGTTACATGTGTATACCTTGGTAACAGCTGTACCAATTTCTTCCAAACTTGGCGCAGTTGTTGGATATGCTACAGCATACAAAATGGCCGAAAATTTTTCAAATCGGACAATAACTGCGTCCACATCCCATATAACGGTAATTTAAGGAAATACAAAATCTTCGATAAATCAGTAAATATTAAAGCTAATTTATTCAAAATTGATGCTTGCAACAATTCTTTACGATATGTATATGTATATAAGTTTATGATAAAATTTTGTAAAATGGGCGTGGCACCGCCCACTTATGATCACATATATGTATCTCGGTAACCGTTCTACCAATTTGTACCAAACTCGGTATGGTTATTGTGCCTGCCACGTAAAAGCAAAACGTTGAAAATTATTGAAATTGGACTAAATTACGGCCGCTTTTCATATAACGGTAAATTTCAGAAATGCTTGAAATTTCAATATTTCGAAATTTAAGGACGCTAATTTACTCAAAATTAATACACCATGCTTACCATGTAGCGGTATCTTTCGAAATGGTGAAAAACATATATTTAATACTTGCAAGGGTATTTAATGTTCGGCTCCGCCCGAACTTAGACTTTCTTACTTGTTTTATATGCCTTAGACTTCTGTTACATAAATTTTTGCTTTATTTTTAACAGGGATGTGGGTGAACAAGAACGAATTAATGCTTTAAACACTTATAATTATTTGTTTTACTTAAATGCGGTATTCAATTGTATTACTAATTAGTAATTTTTATTTTTTTATAAGAAAAATTGGTATTTTTTCCTTTTAAGTGTTTTTTCTCAAATTTTTATATACGAAGTATACAGATATGCATATAATAAGAAAGGGAGTTCAATCGCTTTTACAAAGATACCAACTTTAAAAATCGGTTAGTATTTTTTTTGTTTAAAATATTTTTTTATACAAAAAAAGTTATTTTTTCATTTAAATGCATTTTTTCACAAATTTCTTTATATGAAGTATACAAATATTCATATCAAAAGAAAGGGGGTTAAATCACCTTTACAACAATACGAAGGTTTTTAAAAATCAGTTAAAAAATTTCTGAAATATTAAGTTTGAAATTTTTCGAAGATCTGACTTTTGACCCGTTATAGCACCTGTAATATAAATTTTCACGAAAAAATTTATATACAATATAAATAAGAGCAATAGGCGGACCATGGGTGTGTTTTCACTTTTTTTGCTTTTTACATGCAATAATTAAAGATAATTTTTTACTAAAGGTTAAATTTCGAACTTCGAATCCATATATCTCGATTTCGGAGGCTAACTTCGAAAAACGGAGAAATTACTTTTCTTACTTATGACTCAGTCTGTTCAGAAAAGTTGGTTTGGTCCAATATTACAGTGTTATATGTAACAACCACACTTTTAGCTGCACTTTAACATGTCAAGAAAATAAAAAAATTGAGAACATCAGCGTTTTAAAAAAACCGACCAGCGTGACATCTAAGAAAACTTTTTTTCAAAATAAAAAAACACGTTTCTCTTTTTTATCACAAATAACAAATATTTGAGGTAGCGTTTATGAATTTCCAAAATAAAGTTTTTTGAACCACTTTGATGTACCTTTAGGTAAATTTATTTCAATGTTTGGCTTTTTTATATGCAAAATGTGTAACAGGTTGGGAAGCATTTGATTATTAGTGATTTGCGCATATAAACCTATTTGCATTACATTGTTTAACAACAGTCGTTTTTGGAATTTAAAGTGTAAAGTATTCTGTGTAGCTGTATTTAGGAGTTAGTGGTATTTTTAAATATCCATAATTGACAATTTATTTTGTGAAAGATACTAGCTCAAAAATTGTAATAATATCTTTGGAAAACTCCAAACTACGGCAATTACAGATGCCGAACGGAAAAAGGAAAATACAGCCCTTGTGGATTGTCTAAATAGAAATATGTGCATCTGGCTACATCTAAAACTTTATCAATTCGTTTTGTAACCGGGTCGAGTTCAAACTACTTATAAATCATACTACGTGTTATAATAATTTGAACGATGTAGCCCGTCGTCGGCTGTTTTCAATGTGTTGCAAGCATTAGACTGCAATTAACAATTATTTCTGTTTTCTATTGCAGGATGAAATTGAGTGCCATTGTGAGGGAGAGGCGTTAATGCGCGTACCACAAACTCTTGCAGTGCCGATGCAAAGGCTTAGCATCTCGTCGGCAGGGCTGCCGCGAGTACGCACGACCGGCCTGAAGAAGTATGCAAGTTCGTTGCAGGATTTGTAAGTAGGGGAAATACGACAACAAAAAAGGCACAGTCTATTTTATGGTACTAACTTTATTTCTATCCGCACATAACGAAAATACAAATAGTGTTCTAACAGACTTGCAGCACATGGAGTGCATTGAGGATGGCGCTTTCGACGGCCTCAAATTGTTACGGACCATGTAAGTATTTGTAAAAATACAACTATATGAAACATACAAAAATAAATCTGTTCTTTTTGTGCTATTAATCTCTTTTGTAGTATGTAAAAAAACTTGGGGTATATCTCATACATGCATATAGGTATTCTCTTCCAACAGGGACCCCCGTCACTGACTTGTGTTTCGTATTCGCAGCGAGCATTCAGATTCGGTGCTATAACCGTTTGTCGGTTCATCCCTAATGTAGTCAGGTCTTTGTGCATTTGGTCCTACATTGTTTTTGTAGGCACTCTTACTTTCTTTGTCCATATTAATGCCCCTATTTTTTATACCCGAGCGAACTTGCGCACAAGGGTATTATAACTTTGTCCACATAAAGGTTTTTTGTAACAGGCAAAACGAATCAATACAGATATAGACAAATTTATACATTAATGATCAGAATGAAAGGAGGATGGTTCCGTGCGCAGAAGTGGAAAACTTTTGACTGCCATTCACCTGGGAGTGGCCAGAAGCGATTCTTGTGCGTACGGTTCAAATCGCAGCTCACAACGTCCGGATATTTATATCCACGTATCCTCTGGGTAGCAACCAAACACCCGTTTGGGAGCGAGCTAAAGTGAGAAGGCGTAAAACTTCGCGTGCGCTGGGTTTGGGTCCCGCCACGTTAAAACCCCGCCCAATGAAAAATTCCAACAAGCCTCGGATGAGACCCCCTTTTTCTGATGACGACCACGGCAAACGTATAAAGGACTATGATTTAAGGGTATGCACCTGGAATATCCGGACCCTTAATGGGGAAGGTGCCTCTGCCCGGCTGGTTGATGTCCTCGGGAAGACAAAGGCTGACATCACCGCCATCCAAGAAATGCGATGGACGGGGCAAGGTAAAGTAAGCGTGAAGCCTTGCGACGTCTACTACAGTTGCCACGTAAAGGAGCGCAAATTCGGTGTTGGATTCGTGGTAGGAGAGAGACTCCGTCGCCGAGTACTGGCGTTCACCCCGGTGGACGAACGTCTAGCCACAATCCGCATCAAAGCTAGATTCTTCAACATCTCGCTCATCTGCGCCCATGCCCCGATGGAAGAGAAGGATGAGGCGTCCAAGGATCTCTTCTATGAGCGCTTGGAACGTACATATGAGCGCTGCCCCCGACACGATGTCAAAATCGTGCTTGGCGATTTTAATGCCAAGGTGGGCAAGGAAGGGATCTTTGGCGCCACTGTCGGAAAATTCAGCCTCCACGACGAAACGTCCGATAACGGACTGAGGCTGATCGACTTCGCCGGGGCCCGAAATATGGTAATATGTAGTACTAGGTTCCAGCATAAGAACATCCACCAAGCTACATGGCTGTCTCCAGATCGAAAAACGAGAAACCAAATCGATCATGTTGTGATAGACGGAAGGCATGCTTCAAGCGTTTTGGACGTACGTACACTCCGAGGGCCAAACATCGACTCGGACCACTATCTTGTTGTAGCCAAGATACGCACCCGCCTCTGTGCAGCAAAAAATGTGCGCCCAACAATGCAAGGAAAGCTTAACGTCGAAAAGCTGCAATCACAACAGACGGCCAATTTATTCGCCACTCGACTCACACACCTGCTCTCTGAGAGCACTCTTCAACAATCCGACGTACGCGAGCAGTGGAACCACATTTCCCGATCATTAAGTACCGCCGCCGAAGAAGTAGTTGGATTTCAGCGAGCCCGAAAGAACAACTGGTACGATGAGGAATGTCAAGAAGCCGCAGAGAAAAAAGATGCCGCCTACAGGGCCACGCTGCGATCGGGCGCAACGCGAGCCATGTGGGACCGTTATAGGGAACTGAAGAAGGAAGCGAGACGTATTTGCCGCAATAAGAAGAGAGAGGCCGAAATACGTGAGTGCGAAGAGCTTGAGATGCTGGCCGACAGGAAGAACGCCCGAAAATTCTACCAGAGGGTTAGGCAACTTACGGAAGGTTTCAAGACCGGGGCGAACTCCTGTAAGAACAACAATGGCGACCTAGTGACCGATGTCCAGAATATACTTAAATTGTGGAGGGAACACTTTTATAACCTACTGAATGGTAGCAGCGCTGAAAGTAGTGAGGAAGACGAACCCGAGTCCCCAGTCGATGATGATGGAGTAGCTGTCCCACCGCCTGACTATGACGAGGTACGAATAGCGATTACGCGGCTGAAAAACAACAAAGCTGCTGGAGCTGACGGCCTGCCAGCCGAGCTATTCAAGTACGGCGGCGAGGAGCTGATGAGGGGCATGCATCAGCTCGTATGCAGAATATGGTCAGATGAACGCATGCCCGACGACTGGAATTTAAGTGTGCTCTGCCCAATCCACAAGAAAGGCGACCCCGCCATACGCGCCAACTACCGCGGAATTAGCCTTCTAAGCATAGGTTACAAGGTCTTATCGAGCGTATTGTGCGAAAGACTGAAGCCCACCGTCAACGAGCTGATTGGACCTTATCAGTGTGGCTTTAGGCCTGGAAAATCCACCATAGATCAGGTATTCACAATACGCCAAATCTTGGAAAAGACCCGCGAGAATAGGATCGACACACACCATCTATTTGTCGATTTCAAAGCCGCTTTCGACAGCACGAAGAGAAGTTGCCTTTATGCCGCGATGTCTGAATTTGGTATCCCCGCGAAACTAATACGGCTGTGTAAAATGACGTTGAGCAATACCACCAGCTCCGTCAGAATAGGGAAGGACCTCTCCGAGCCGTTTGATACCAAACGAGGTTTCAGACAAGGGGACTCCCTTTCGTGTGATTTCTTTAATCTTATGTTGGAGAAGATAATAAGAGCCGCAGAACTGAACCGCTCAGGCACAATACTTTATAAGAGCGTACAATTGCTGGCGTATGCCGACGACATCGATATTATCGGTAAAAACAAGGGCTACGTCTGTTCTGCCTTCTCGGGATTGGATAGAGAAGCAAAGCGAATGGGTCTGGTGGTGAACGAGGACAAAACGAAGTATCTCCTGTCAGCACACAAACAGTCAGAGCATACGCGTCTTGGCACCCACGTCACTGTTAACAGTTACAAGTTTGAAAAAGTAGACGACTTCGTTTATTTGGGAACCAGCATTAACACCAATAATAATGTCAGCCTTGAAATCCAACGGAGAATCACTCTTGCCAACAAGTGCTACTTTGGGCTGAGTAGGCAATTGAGAAGTAAAGTCCTCTCTCGTCGTACAAAGATCACACTCTATAAGTCACTCATCATGCCTGTGCTGGTGTATGGCGCGGAAGCATGGACAATGAAAGCATCTGATGAGGCGGCTCTTGGAGTTTTCGAGAGAAAGATTCTGCGAAAGATTTACGGACCTTTACGCGTTGGTGATGGCGAATATCGCAGACGATTTAACGATGAGCTGTATGAGCTTTACAACGATATAGACATAGTGCAGCGAATTAAAATTCAGCGGCTCCGCTGGCTTGGCCATGTCGTTCGGATGGACAGAAACGCTCCTGCTCTGAAAATATTCAACGCGGGCCGCGATGCTGGGAACAGAGGAAGAGGAAGGCCTCCTCTGCGTTGGAAAGACCAGGTGGAGAAGGACTTGGCTTCACTTGGCATTTTCAATTGGCGTCAGTTAGCACAGAAGAGAAATGACTGGCGTGCTGTTTTGGACTCGGCCAAAATCGCTTAGGCGGTTACAGCGCCAAATAAGAAGAAGAAGAAGATCAGAATGAAAAAAGAAATCGATTAAGCGGTGACTGTCCGTCCGTCCGTCTGCGCACACGATAACTCGAATAACAATTTAGATATCTTAACGAAACTTGGTATGTGCACTTCTTTTCAGCGTAGGACGGATGGTATTGAAAATGGGCAAAATCGGACAATAACCACGCCTACCTCGCATATAACGGTAATTTTCAGTAATACGAAAACTGCGATACGAACGAGCTGAATTGCAAAGCGTACCGTTGAAGGTTCCATCTTTGAAACCTTCTTAATTTTTATAACATTCTCAAGGTAGCCTTCGTCTTTGGCGTTTCCCATGTCGAACCATCCCTCATATAATCAGCAACATTTTTCTTTTTGAAGTTTCGCCCAATAAATATCTGCTCTTTTCATAAAATTTAAAATAATATCCACACCGCGGCACGGACAGGTAATAGTACCCGAGAAAAATAGCAAGCTACGTGTATTTGGTTGTTGGTTTTGGAATCCATATACGTAAACAGAGCTTGATATTTTAGAGTAAAATGTAAAGAAAAATGACAATTTAAAGACGATATTCTCGAAAAAGTAGGGTAAGCTGTTCTACTGCTGCTCCCTGATCAATGGGCTGTATGGATGAAAACTAAAGGTGATATGCATATGCCAGTTGCATCTATAAATGTGACTTTTTCAATACAAATGTAATTGCGTATGTCTGTCAAATTCACAGTCTTCATTTAACAATTTAAAAATACGTTCTTTGAAAACGAAATAAACTAAACTCAGATGTTTCTATCTGTCAGATGAAAATAGATACATTTCTACAATTTCGTATGCACGTGGATCTGCTTTGTACAGAAACAAATCTAATATGCCTTTACACGAGATGTTGGCATTTCCATATGTAAAAAGTTGCATGTACACATGCTAATACATATCATGTAAGAACACCTTAAGCAATTGCTTTTTCTTATAATTTCATGCCTTTTACTTAAATTTTGTTTGAATAAATCGAGTAAAAGTTCTGAAAAGCAATTACTTATGTATTTTTATTCATATGGTCCAATATGCTTTGCTCCATATAGAATATTCAACGTGAGTGCGTTGAAAAAACCTTTAAAAAGCTTAATACTAGGCAATTTCTTTTAGAAACTTTAACAATAATCATTAACGCCTGTTTTCCATCCATGTCTACTCACAAATTGTCTACGCAAAATTATTTATAACTTCAGAAACCATCTACATATCGATAGACCTCTGCAATAACGACACAATTCAAAATTCCAGAAATAAAAACTCTTTCTACTGTTAAGTGGTTTTTGTCTCCAATCCTTGTCTTATCCGTGCTCAACCCTTACTAGAGTAAGAAGTAAGTAGTGCTAAAATAAGTACTAAAGTTTAGATATGGATTAGACAAGAATTAGAGAAATTAACCACTTAACAGTAGTATGTGCTCCTCGATTCGAATCACAAGCGTCCAGATTTAAAAATAAAAACTACTATATCATAGGCGTGCCATTTTTATGAACTGCTAGCGTAGGGCTGCCATAATCCTGAACCCATCGACCAGGACACTTATCATTCAAATCAAAAACGAAGATACATGTGAATATGGTGCCAATGTATGCCTTATAAGTACAGTTGCTTTGGTTCTAATACTATACCCTACAAGAATTGTGTGATGGAAACTAACACATTCTCATTTATCTTACAAACACATTTGCAAATTTTGCGTTGGTTAAGAAGAGACCAATATATAAGGCCATAAGCTGGAGGAAGACGGAAGATCACATGTACACAAATGTTTACATCAGATTTTTCACACTGCCCTTTAGAATTTGATAGAAACTTGTAGGTAGCTAGTGACAGAAATCTCTATCAGTCTTGCCACTCAAATGATTTGTCAAATGATAGTCACTGTTCTTGCAGGGTAAGCAACGTAGTTCTGTGGAACAATCCGTAGAGCTGAATGAGTGATGATGATGATGAAATGCTCAAGTTCTGAATTTTTTTTATCATAAAAAAAATTGTTCGTGACGGTGAAGTAACTTGGAAATGTGGCGCCTTAAAGTGGGCTTGAATGTATGCCTTACCACCATTAGCAAATTTCCGCATATCCTACAATGTGCTTCATGATCATTTTTGCCATTTGGTATATGCATAACCTGAAGATAATTTAGGTATGATTTCTTAAGTGAAGTTACTCTAAAAGACTTACGCAACAAGGACTGAAAAAAGTGCTTCCCTGCATGCTTCCTAGAAAGGTCTTTCCTATTTACAGTTTACTTAGCATTACAAATAAGATTCAATTAGCATTTTAAGTCTAAATAAAACTATTTAATATGAGCCTTGAATAAATTCCATAAATAAGAATGATTTTTATGGACTAAAAACAGCTTTAAAGAACTTTTTCAAAAGGCCTTCATAAGTACGTCCTACAAAAGCCTTTCTGAAAGCTGTTTTTTGAATAGCGAAAGCAGAAGCCCTTTAATTTGTGCCGCTCCATACAAAAATGAAGGAGAAAGGAATAACTTTCAGAAAGGCGTTTTGGATGAGATTTTAGCTCCTGAAATTATCTATTAGGTAGTATTTGTGTATGACCCTTCAGCCGTGTACCTCATCAGAAACTTGCACTTTTTGGCATTTGCCCGAAAAAATTAGGATTAAAAAAATAAATAAACTAAACAGAAAGGAGGTAAACTCCTCAGATGTTCAACATGTTAGAAAAAGGATCAGTCCTTCGTTTTGACCTGCAGGCTGTGTCGGAGTCACAGCCGCTAAACTTAAACGTAGAATACGTGATGTTATGAAGATCACATTCAAGTTAAAAACGGTACATGAAATATTCGTTTTGATTGCATCGAATTAAATTTAATAAATCAATATGAATAGCCAAATATTAATAATTAGCAATAGAGAAGTAGATCCACATTAACTTCAATCATATCTACCATCAGCTTATAATTAGACATACATG
Source organism: Rhagoletis zephyria (assembly GCF_001687245.7). NCBI lineage: Eukaryota > Metazoa > Arthropoda > Insecta > Diptera > Tephritidae > Rhagoletis > Rhagoletis zephyria. The sequence goes on from NW_016157399.1 coordinate 275,909, forward strand.
TGCCATGACGTGTATCACTTAGATTCATTTTTAGTTCCTTCGATACTGCAGAAATTTGTATTGCTTTTTATATTATACTATGTTCTGACCGACAACGAAAACATGTTTTCGTTGCTAAAACTGGTTTTCGACCTAAAACTTGTGTTTTCGTTCATGTAAAATCTTTTAAACGAAAACCAGTTTTCGCTGAAAACCACTTGAAAACTCACGTACCACTCATTGCAATCGGTGTCTGCACTAGTTTTTTCGATTATTTATCGAAGTGGAAGTCATATTTTATCATCTTTAATACGCCATTTCGGATTTATAGTTAACTGGCTGGCCAAACTAAAATAAGAATGGAAGTAAAAGCTTGCTAATGAAAAGTATTTTGGTTTTGTTTTTGTATAGCAAAACTGTAAATAAAGGATGTTAGAAATGTCAACGACACCAACAGTCGGTGTGAACAGCCTTCAGCCCACAATTCCAAAACTAGTTTACAAAAGTGCTTTCGTTGGCGGTCAGAACATGGTATTAGCCTAGGTCTCCGTAGTAGTATTCTTCTTCGTGTTCGTGCTCGTATTCGAATTTGTGCATAAGTTAGCTAAGACTTCTGAAACAGCTGGCAACCCTCCTAAATATAGTTAAAAAATAAAAAAAAAAACGTGTGCTTCTGATATTTTGATATCTACATACAAATTGCGTGCGCCTCATGAATTAAGTTAAATTTGCTTTTTTAAATACGTGACAATGCTCCTAAATATAGTTCAGAAATAAAACATGTTTAAACCCATTTCATTTGATACCCATATTTTTAATAATTGCTTTAACTAATTTAATAATTTGAAAAATTAACATCCCTAATTGTGATACATATTTAAATTATCTAACACACATAATTAAAATTGTATTTAATTATAAAATCAGGTGGCAACCCTACTACATGCAGTTTAGGAATAAAGTTTCTTCCAAGCAATTTTGATTTATATTCATATTAAAGTTATTTATTTAACCTATTGCTTTTATTGAATCTAACTTTGTAACGAGGTGGCAACCCTCTGCAAAATATTTTCAAGCCACAACCTCTTTCGTCGGACATCCATATCAGGATATACATTAAATTTTGTTCCCTTTATTTTAGTCCAACTTGCTGTCCATCGACAGCAAATGTCCATCGACAACTTAAATTTGTGACACACAATGGCTAGAGGCGTCGCCTGAGTGCATTCTTTCATATATTTATGTATGTGCCAGTTTTACAGTTATATATTTTTTATCTACTCGTTTATTCCATGGGGTATTCATGCTTTATTTAAATATAAAAATTTAAATTACTGTACCGTTTTAAAAATCTGAAAATTCACTGCGGGAAATTTTTGTATTCTCTTTTTGTCTTCGCGTTCTCGTTTTTGCGTTTATAAGTTTTGAAAAAAGGTTTTGAACGAACCATTATATCGCATTCCTAGGCAAGTTTGGAAAGAATATTTTCGATACAAAATTTTATTAAAACAAAATGTTGAAATTAGCTTCATATAGAAACAGTGTCATCGTTAATTAAGAAACAGATGTTCTTAAATATCATAACTTTACGACACTCACATATTGACTAGATTTGACTATTTATTTTATTATATTTTAATTTGAATTACTTGTTTATAAAAATATAGTTTATTCCTTAACAAACTCTAAATGAAAACAAGTTCAATCTTTGAACAACATTAAAAAAAAATCGACAAACTTTCGTAAAAATTTCGAACTTTTTATTCCAATTTTATCCCTTAATATTTTGCAGTTTTTTAGCTCATTCAATTTTAGTCTAATAAAGTACAAATTTAAAGTAGCTGTGATTTATAGTTGATGTATGGCATATTTTTGACGATGTCGGTACTTTTCTTCCATATTATTTAAGTATGTTCGACGATTTTTTTAATGAAGAAAATGAGCAACACCTTCATCAAAAAAAAAAAAAAATATATTAAAAATCAACGATAAGTCGCAGCTATGTATTTTAAACTTGCGCTTTATTTGAATTGATCGAGCTCCAAACTGGCTACTCAAAATATGTATTTATAGGAAATCTAATTAAAAAGCTTTACGATAGTTTGTTGATTTTGTTTATGTTGCGCAAAGATTAAACCTTGGATTTATACGGGTTTTGTTAAAGTGTAAACAGCATTTTTATAAACAAATAATTAAAATTATATAATTTTAAGATAAATGGCCAATCTAGTTAACATGTATAAAGTTTTGATAAGCACTTGAAATGTCAAGTTTTAGTACTGAATTCAAATAAGATGTCTCTTTTATCCATTCATAATAACTTAAAAAAATTTGTTTGTTAAGAAGTGTATCTTAAAATATCTGCCTTGACATTTATGTTAAAAGTGTAAAATATGTAAATGTACCTACATAAACTTTCCCGTGAATACCATCAAATCATTGGTCTTGAAGGGAATCTATGTATGCATGCATGCATATGAGCAAATTAAAAAGTCGATACAATTTACAGTCGAAAAGTACAGTTTTTGTATAGATTATAGATTATTTCCCAACACTGTGGGGAACTAAGCAAAATGGCCTAGTGTATTTCGCAAATATTCAAATACATAATCCACCAACCGATAATTTTATATATTCATTAAAAGATAATTTGTCATCAGTCTGAAATAAAAAAATTATAAATCAAAAGGGTAAAATAGTATTGTGTTATTAATTCAAAAATAAAAAGTTTCATTTCACTGCCCCCCCATGGCTACGTCACTGATAGATACTAAAAGAAAAACAGATCCACATTAAATAACACATTATATAAATGAAATGTTTTCCGTATGACGGCGATGCCTGACCAAACGGCAGAACCGATTTTAATTCTGTAAAAAGTACTGTTTTCGACCTCCTGTGTGGAAGGTTTTTCGATCTAAAAAGATTTTAAACTGTTTGTTGTTGTTGCCGAAAAATGAAGAATGCTGAGACGTCACGATATCGCAATTTCATAGAGTTTTCTGTATATTAAATGTCACTAAACTACTAAACGGCTAGACCGATTTGGTTCATACTTGGAACATATTTCAGTACCTTGAAAAGAAATATTTCTACCAAAAAATTTGCTCGCTAGAATATTCCTAAAAATCTCATTTACTTGCCGATTTGGCTCATATTTAAAACACAATTTAGCCAATTGAAAAGATATATTTGGACTAAGAAATTACACGGTAGGAGGCCCTGTGGGCGAGATACCCCCAAAATTTTTTTACGCTAAGAGAAGGATTGATACTTACTATATATTTGTAGAAGTATGTATGTATGTATGTGCCAGGTTGCAGCCTAAACGGGTGGACAGAATCGAATGAAATTTTGGCGGAGTATTGCCATGACACCTGGGATTATAATAGGAGGAAAAAATTGGGATTCGACAAAGGGGCGTGGCACATCCCATAGTTGTGGAAATTTTTATCAGCGGAACCATATGTCACATGAAATTGAAATTTAAAATGCAGACGTATCAACGGTAGGTGCTTATAGTAAGGTATATATAAACGATTTTTTGAAAGGGGCGTGAAATATGATGAACTTTGGTACGAAAAAATATCCATGGTAGGTGCTTATAGTAAGGTTTGTATACATGAGTTTGTAAAAGGGAACGTGGAGCATAGGCGTGGAAATTTTAATCAGCCATAAATTGGGAACCATAATTCACATGAACTTGGAATTTGGTATGCAGACATACATATATATGGGAGTTGTTTAGAGTAATACATATACATGAGTTTGTAAATGGGGGATACATATGTATTGATCACTCGGATATTTATAACTTTGCCTTACAGTCGTTAGACCGTTTCGAAACGGAAAGATTAAATCGTTTTTTTTTTGATGCCGCGATGCTGTTAAATGAAAAATTATCATTCATAATGAATAAAAAGCATTCTACCGGAAAAGTGCAGCTATATTAAAACAGCTAAGCGAGTAGGCAGATAAACGGAATGAGCCGTATAGACCAATTTTAATTTAAAAATTCTATCTATTAAAAATAAAACAAGATTTGTAGTACAGAAAATGATGACATATATATAGTAGTTGCAGCACGATATATCTAAAAGTTTGGTTCATAAGGATGCCTTAATTTAAACAGAAAGAAAATAATTTGTCTCCTTTAATTTATGCTGAACTGAATATTTGTACTACGGTTTATATTTTGATTTGTTTACCCCGAACCACGTCGAGTACTCTGCTAGTCTATATATAAATACGCCACAAGAAAATTTTGCAATTCTTTTTTTGAAGGAACCCTTCACTCGATTTCAATGAAACACCGGTTTAAAGGATATAAGTTCCTCTAATCCAGAAATGTTAATCCCTATATATAGGGGACGTGGCATCTGACATATAGACTAAAATGTGAAAACCACTATATCTCTAAAACCAATTACGCTGGAGAGCTGAAGCTTAGCACAGGTGCCTAGATTGTAAATATCCCTTATCGGTCATCTCTGGAACCACTTATGCTAACGGCCTGAAATGTGCTATTTCAGTGCTGTGTCATGATTTTGAAATTACAGATGATATCGTCAGGTTAATGAGAAATGAACAAAATTGTAACGACGAAGAATCGCTTAGCGATGATAGTATTGATATAGATATTTAATGTGTTAAAAAAAATGTTTATAGATTAAATTATTTTACTATGAGTTCATTAAATGAATACTCTTTTGTTTGTTTGATACATACAGCGTCGGACAATAATAAAGCACCGACATTTTAATTCTTTGTAAATTATAACATAACATTTTAAAAATTTCTTTTACAAATGGATATTTTTCGAAGCATAGTTTGAAATTATGTAAGTTATTTAGTATTTTCCGACACTGTATATAGATATGATTCTAGTACTTATGTATGTATTCTTAATGTGATCTAATTTTTTTGTTTATGTAAGAAATTAATTAATTAATAACATATGTTTATGTATGTTTTTTACGTTTCTGGGCCGTTATCTTATCCATTAATGATTTAACTATACTTTAAAATAGGTAAGTTGGCGGCCCTTAATATGCTTTATGTGTTACACAACAAGTTTTTTTGTTGAATAAAATATTAATTCTTTCCAGAGTTCATTGTTTTTCTATATCATTACTTATAGAAAATGTTTGCGTGTATACTTATATATTTATATGTAGGTAAAAAAATTTAGCTACCATTTTTAGCCACAACGACGATTTTTAGCTCTTTTTTAGCCCTTTTTTAGCCTGAATTTAGCTACCGCTAAAAATGTTTCGCGGCAACACTGATCACTTTTCCCTGGAACCGCTCATGCTAACGTCCTAAAATTGGACGCAGCAATATATGTTGTCAATACCGTACTTACGGCGAAGAGTGGTAGATTTTGGAAAAGGGGGCGTGGCGCCGGCCATACAAACTGAAATTCTCATATCGCTTTATGATATAAATAACGTACTTATGGCGAAAAGTGGTAGATTTTGGAAAGGGGGTCGTGGCACCGCCCATGCAAACTGAAATTCTCATATCGCTTTATGATATAAATAACGTACTTATGGCGAAAAGTGGTAGATTTTGGAAAGGGGGGCGTGATACCGCCCATGCAAACTGAAATTCTCATATCTCTGATCTCTGTCTATGCTAACATCCTGAAATTTGATACAGCAACATATTTTGTCAATACCATACTTACGGGCTTATTTACAGTCTGAATTGTTTGATATATTAGTCACTGATGAACATCTCATCTATACATACAAATACATATGCATTTTTTTGTAAATGAAAATCGATGTTCCTATTTCGGTCTATTTTCAAAAGCTACTGAGGAGGAGACTTGGTAGAATTAGCATTAATCAATCCGGTATTAACGTTCATAATTCGATTTTAAGTTTTCCTGTAAATTCGCTATAAATTATGCTGGTGAACTTCAAAATAGTAATTCGCATAAAGGATTTAGTATTGGTGACAGGTAAAATTCAAAAGTGTATGAAAAAAGATGTCGAATTTCGACAACTGGGCGATACTAGTTTACATACATACGCTGCGATTAGGTTATAAATATTGCGATATCTGTTACTCAAACGCCAAAATACCTACACACACATACTTTTTGCCTCCTTCTCTCACTTCCAGCGCAATCACGTGCTTACAAAATGATGAAGAAGTGATCATTTATGCCCATATACATATTTCAATAAAATAAACATACAAACATATTCGAAGACATCAACCAATACTTCCCATATACCAAACGAAAGGAAAAACTTTGAGTTGATCAAATAAAACAAAAACAAAATCATTCGAGCGGGTTTCGAGCATTATGGTAATAAAAAAAAAATTGTTACTATTTTCCACAATTTTTTACCTTAAAATGCTTAATATTTGCTGAATTTATATAAAATTTGTACACGATAATATTTCAATTGCTCCAAAGAACCTATATACCGAAAATGAAAGTTATATCTACAAATCATAAGTTGCTAGAGCACTTTAAAGGCTCAAAATTTACCCCAAAATAAGCCAATATTTACCGTTGTTTCCACGACAAAAACCGAATTGGTTACTTACAAAAATGAATCTGAAGAAAGGCTTGGAATTTTTTCTTTGAAACGCCACACTTTTCTTTGAAATCGCTTCATCAGTTCTCGTGCAATGAGCGCTTTAGTCAAGCTCTAAAATTTACAGCTACAACATTTGATCATATCATCCATATCGTACGTTATCAATTGTCGACTAATAATGACAGAAACTTTAACCTTTTTTTCATAGCGAAAATTAGTTAAAAATTATACGAGTGTCTTCATTGCCGCTGTGGTGTAGTGGTAAGCAGTGCGCGCTTCCACTCCGCAGCACCTGGGTTCAAACCCTGGTCAAAGCAACATCGCAAAAATTTAGAAAAAAGGTTTTTTCTTAACAGCGGTCGTCCCTCGGCAGGCAATGGCAAACTTCCGAGTGTATTTATGCCATGAAAAACAGCTTCTCATAAAAATACAATCGCCGTTCGGAGTCGGCGTAAAACTGTAGGTCCCTCCGCTTTGTGTGACAACATCAAGGCGCACGCCACAAATCAGAGGAGAAGCTCGGCCAAACACTAACATATGTGTAAGCGCCAATCTATTATTATTATTATGTCTGCATTAACCTTCATTAAAAAACCAGGACAATTTAAGTGTGGATCAGGACACCATTGTATGGGTGCCAGGCTACAAAGACAACTGTGTTGCAGATGAACTAGCAGGGGAAGGAACCTTACTGTCTGCAATCAGTACAGCTCGCAAGGCGATAATTCCGCTATCTTCTTGCAAGCTTTGGCTGGAGAATAACTTTATCGAACGGGGAAATATAAGATGGTCTGCGGAGCCTACTTGCAGGATAGCTAGGCATATCTGGTCTAAGCTGGAAAAGCGTAGATCTCGCCATCTCCTCCGCTTGAAGTGACCACGGCTCCGATATGTTATTGGAGTTCTCAACGGGCATTGCCTGATGGGAACCCACGCTTCTAGAATGGGTTTGCAGTCAAACGACTGTCGTAGCTGCCGTGATGAGGAGGAAATCGAAAACGTGCAGCGCTGCCTATGCCCCTATCCCGCTCTGGCGAGAGCTCGTCGATGTTCGTTCCTCCATTATTCTTTTGAATGCCTGGCTGAACTGGATTCAGCCAGTATCTATGACTTTGTGCGCTTCATCAGAGCTACGAAGTGGTTCCATATCTAAGGTAAGGAGTCTCTAATATGACATTACAACGGGCCCATGGTGGCCTAAGTGTGCCCTTTTCCTAAGGGATGAGGGCAACCGAGATAACGTAACCTAATTAATGTTCGGCTCCGTCCGAACTTACACTTTTTTACTTGTGTTATTTTGAAATCAAAAAATATTTAGAGGTCGCTGAAAGCGCTTAAAGTTTTCCATGTACTTTATATTGGGAAAAACTACTTTTCGTAGAAATGGTGTAGAATCCTTGAAAATCAATATTTTTCGATCGGAAAATTCTAAACAATACCCAATTGTTTATTTAATCATTTTTTAATACTAAGGATTTCCTAATTGCATTTTCAATCATTTTCTGGAGGTTTTGGCGGACCTATAAAATATAGTTACTGTATAAGGTTAAATATATAATTGGTATTATTGCTGGGAATCCCCTGAAGAGAAACAGAGTTTTCCGATCGAGAAATATTGATTTTCAAGAATTCTATACTATTTCTACGAAACGTGTTTTTCCCCATATAAAATACATGGAACATTTTGAGCGACCTGTAAATATTTTTTGATTTCAAAAAAAAAGCAAAAAAGTTTTAGTTCGGCGAAGCGGAACTTTAAATTAAGGATGTTCAAATAAAATCGGTGTTTCTAAAAACCGTTTGTTTTTTAAATTTTGTTAATGATCTTTTTCAGTCTTTTTTTAAATTTAGGAGTTAATCGTTTTTTTCTTTTGCACCGAAAATCGAAAATTCGGTTTTTGAACTCCCCAGCAATGGATAATTATTTTGTAAATCTTCAAGATCATAATAAAATTTTACGGCGTTCCAGAAACTGAAAATTGACTACAAAGTTTTTTTGCTGATCTGGTAGCTAAGTGTAGTATATTATGATGTCAATTGTGAATATTGAAATTTTGTAGTATGTTTGAAATTTGGTTTTATATGTCGTTTGTTAAAACATGAGCCATATTTTCATAAAAAATTAATTACATTGCAAACATTGGATATATTAAAAAAAAATCACCGTACACTAAATTTAGAAGTTAATAACATATTACCATATTTTATCTACAAAGTATAAAAGTTTTTGTTTGCGAAATGAAGTTTTATTTTGTATAAATATGTCCAACGCTTTATAATATTTCTTATTTTTGGAAATGAAAATGTTACACGAAATAAAGCAAAAATATTGTTTTAATTGATTTGCGTTGAACAGAAGTAAGTAATAAGTGTAAATGAAAATTTAGTTTAATTCGAAATGTTGTTCATATTTTTTCGTTTTTTGCAGTGTTTTTAGTATAATTCGTATTTTTTCGGTAAACCGAAAAGATCAGGTTGTCAATCCAGTTTTTTAAACGGTTTAAAATCTGAATGAAAAACCGTGATTAATCAAAAACCAATTTTTGGGATACGGTGCCCATCCCTATATTAAATACCCGGTGCACGTATTAAATATAGCTTTTTCACATTTCGGAAAACTACCTCTAAATGGTAAGCCAGGGGTGATTTTACACCTATTTCAAACATCTTCGATAGTACGTTAAGTTAGACTTAATAAGATAAAGTTATACAGTTATAAATTCCATAATAATAATATTTCTCTTCAAGTTTTGAGTGTGAACTTTGACAAAATAAACGTCCTAAAACATCGATGTATGGAAGTTTCAGCATTTTCAAAATTTACTGTTATCTGTTATTAGAAAAATTACGTTTTGCTTTTATGTGTCAAGTACATACAATAGATTTACCGAGTACAAATTGGTCGAGCGGTTACCGAGATACACATGTGTAGGGATGAAACGATACGAGTATATACAAGTACATACTCGATACTTTTCGTTCGATACCAAGTAGTTTTGGCATTGATACTTTTGAACCAAGTGCTGAGTAGGTATCGAAAAAAGTACTCGTATCGAGACCCGATACCAAGTTAAATTTTTCTCCAAAATTTTTTCCTCTACGTTTATGCCTAATATGAACTGCCCTGTGCTTTTTGGTAACTTAATTACCAGCGAAACCGCGGCGCCAAAGTCGACATAATGCAAAGTATACACGATCCATTTGATTCACTTAAGTCGAGGGCTTGCAACGTTTACACGGCCAATTGTTCGAGTGGAAGTGTGAAGTGGATGAATGTTCAGTATAGACGTTTTAACGCGATGTAAAAGTCACTCAGTAACTCTATTATTCTTTGCGCGCTCTCAACATTAAGCAGAATATACACAATCAGACTTGTATGCATACTTGTTCGCTTGTCAGTTCAGTATACATCTATGCGACATATTGTTCAAACATCATTTCGTTGTAATCGTTGAAGTGAACAATCTTCTCGGCATGCGGATCTATGTCTTCCCAGCAAGCATTTCGTCGTTTAAAGTACAAAACCGCGTATCGTCATTCTGCAAAACCGCGTAACTGACATTGCCTGCCAGAAATTGGATTTGCTCACACAAGCTCATGACTCAACCCTTATCCATTCGTCCTGAAATATACTAGCCAGAAATGCGATTGCTTTATAAAAAAGGGAACCACTTTGAAATATGAGGGTTTTTACTCTCTAGAAAATAATTTATGCAATCCCACATACGCGGTTGATACGCGGTTTTGTACTTTAAACCAGGGATGTTGCGAATGTGGAATTTTAGACATCCTCGGATGCGAATGCGGATGCGGATGTTTAAAACTAACATCCGCGTATGCGAATGCGAATGCGGATGTCATGTATTTTTAAGAAATAATTTGGATGGGTAAATTAAGTGATTTAGGTAAATAAAAAATGGAAGGGTTAATAATTTTTAATAATCTGCCTTATCCTGAGTTTTGCCTGAAAAAAAAATTCACCCGAAAATTTGTATTCCGCCCATAGTAAATATGTACATGAAAACCAAAAGTGAAAAGTGAACCGGTTCGGGGAAAACTAAACTCATGATAAGACTGACCCCCTTATTCTAGAACCCGAATTTTCGTAATTCGTAGCTACGCTACATGTGCAGCATTGCCAGCTATCAGTAGTTTTTCGAACATAGCTGAATGAAGGAAAACAAAGTGGAAAGGAATTACAAAAAAAAAAACACCCATCATGTGCTTGTTTATTGTAGAATTGGTTAATTTTACATATTTTGAGGTAAAATATGGATTCTGATGTATTTGCAATTATAGCAGGAGAATAAGCGGGCGCTATGGCAATGTATTCACATAAGTATGCGGAGCTGTCGGGCATAGTAACCATGGGCGCATCTATGCCGGCTTCTGGTTGAATTGTTGAACCACAAGCCAGAACTCCTATGCCTGAAGCTCTGGTTCTCAATCCAGTCAATGCAATAACAGCTTCATCCAAGCCATTGAAAACATGCACTTTGTTAGGTCCACCACCTGTTGCGCTTGCTTCTGCCTTCGGCCGCGCTTAGGGATTATAACCCTTAATAAGTAGAATTCTCCTTTCTGTATTGCGGGGAAGAGGGGCTTCCGCATGACAAAGGTATACAACATTTCTTGTGCATATCACTCCGGCTACGCCATCCACAGTATTTTTGCGTAGAACCCACGTCGAAATTTGCAAAAAAGTGCATAGTGCAAACAGAATTTAGTGGATAAAAATATACGTATATGCGAAAGGCAAATTTATCTGTTTAAATGAACACCACCAATATTTCTTGCAAACACACATCGCCTCCGACACAGAATTGTTTTCGTACAAAATTACGCAAAAAAGCTTACTCGTTCGTTTTTAGGCATGCCATTGTTACGAATTTCGAAAGTTCGAAAATACGATTCGGATTGCAGCATACTATTTCTACGATTCGTAGCAAAATCCGATTACGAAAGATTTGCAGAATAGGCGAATTGGAACATTGTACTTAATAATAACTTTTCGAAGGGTCGTAAATCAAACCTGCGCCTCTATATAACTACTCGCTCGAGGGACAAACTAGAAAAACTTGAAAATTGGAAAAATTGTAAATTCTTTTCGATTGACACTGCACCAGTTAAGAGGAATTTCAGTCATATTTATTTATTTTTATTGCGTCATCGGGGCTGCAAACGTCGGATGTATCCTCCTGGCTTTCATCTTCACAATCTAGCATCATGGCAAGATCGTTGTTTAAACACTGTTATGCTCCAATTTGGAGCACCAATTCTTTGGTTGTTTCAGCATTTGGAGAACCTGTTCCGTCATCAGCGTTTTTCGATTTTAGTTTTTGTGATTCATTTTTAATCCTGTCTTCTTTTACTGGTTTAAAAAATGTGCGCTTATAGCGAGGTTGTTAATAGGTGGCAAATAAATTGTTATTTTCTAGGAATGAAAATTTCGAAGAAAATTCTGTCGTGGCTGCCAGCAGAAATAGTTTAAAATCTTGTTATTTTGTTAACAAGGGACCCCGTTTTTTATAATAATTTGAATTATGGAATCACGGAAAGGTTCGCCTGTAATGAATACCATGTAATTAGCTTTTTTTAATTAGTTAGTTCAGCTTCCTAGTTGCAGGCAGTCACAATTGATTACTCACCGCTGTCGGTAACATAAGCTATCAAATTCGTTTTGTTGTTCCATTCCAACGCTCAATGTGTTTTGATATATTTTTTGAGGCGAATAAACGCAAATTTCTCACATATATATCGCGAATACTATTATAAGAGGGCTTATTTCACATTGTCGCTGAAATGAAAAAAAACCACAACTAACTAAATTTTTGTATTGCCTAAAACGATGTGGGGACTTATGCATCATAATCACTCAAAAGGTTAATTTTGGATTTTTAGTTACGTTAGTACGATGTGAGATACGTTAGTACGATGTGAGATAAGCCCTTTCCATACTATAATAACGATATATTACATGCCAAGTCCCCCTCCTCAATAGATATAAAATTCATCTTATTTAATATGTGAACTTGGCTGTCGACTTATTTACATATCATTTCATCTTTATTCCGATGAGTGCTAATTTGGACAATTTACACAAAATTAAAATAAATGTTTTTGTGTTCGCGATAAAAGACGTATAAAAAGAAACACGGAACTTAAGAATAATAAGTTTTATGAGAAAAAAAGAATTATACTTTTCTAAGAAAAAGTACAAAAAAACCAGCGACGCATCCAATTTTTCAACAGACCTTTGACAAATAATATTCGATAGTTCTTACCTAATTAAAGGTAATCTTTTAAATATACCTACTATTATCTTAATCTTTGACTTTAAATTACGAAAGAAGGTCGACGTAGGGGACAGTCTTAACGTAGCATCTCCACAGGCAAAAAAATGTTGGCTAAAATTTTTTGTTTGCCAGATATACGTTTTATCGGTGCACTTGCACAATATTCGCATTCGCAAAAGCTCCGTATTGATTATTGCGAATGCGAATGCGAATGTTAAAATTTATGCGGAAGTTCCGCGGTTGCGAATGCGAATGCGAATATTCGCAACAACCCTGCTTCATATATCCGGCGCAGGTATCAAATATCGTCGTTTCAACTTTACGTTCTGCTCAGTGGTCATTGCAATAATCGATTTTGAGTCAGTTAGCTTGAGTAGTTACCGATTTATCGCAGTTTTCGTGTTTCTGTAAATTACCGTTATATGGAAGGTGGGCGTGGTTATTTCCCGATATCAAAGATTTTCAACAGACTTCTTAGTTAGGCCCTACCCAAGGCTTGTTCCGAGTTTGATAAAGATTGGTGAAGCGGCTGCCGGGATATAGCTTTAATTATAAGTGGGCGGGGTCACGACCATTTTCCAAAAATTTCATAATAATATTATTTTTTACCACAATTCTACTTCACGTGTATCGAATGAAACAATTCATTTATGTTTTAATTGTATTGAATTTATTTTACTGAGCAACTCAATGTCGCTTTGTAGGTTCTTTTACAATTGAATTCTTAGCCTAACATATTGGGGTATTTATGGGAAATAATTGCTGCATAAGCATAAATAATATTATAAATAAATTGAAGCTTAAAGTTAGTTTGTTTGACGGTTTGGCACGTGTGCCTGACAATGCGTGAGTTCTATATTCAAAATATTCAAACAACTGAAATATGAAACCCTTGTTGTTATGAATAAATTAAATAATTATAAACGTTAAGCATGGTCGACTTTCAGTTACACTACAC
>NW_016157399.1:293514-297004 GCF_001687245.7 Rhagoletis zephyria
TGTATCGAATGAAACAATTCATTTATGTTTTAATTGTATTGAATTTATTTTACTGAGCAACTCAATGTCGCTTTGTAGGTTCTTTTACAATTGAATTCTTAGCCTAACATATTGGGGTATTTATGGGAAATAATTGCTGCATAAGCATAAATAATATTATAAATAAATTGAAGCTTAAAGTTAGTTTGTTTGACGGTTTGGCACGTGTGCCTGACAATGCGTGAGTTCTATATTCAAAATATTCAAACAACTGAAATATGAAACCCTTGTTGTTATGAATAAATTAAATAATTATAAACGTTAAGCATGGTCGACTTTCAGTTACACTAAACACGCACTAATTTTAAACAATTCGTATCTAATATTTACTGAAATATCGTCGATTTTGCATTTTTAGAAAATACCGTTATATGGGAAGTGGGCGTGGTTACAGTCTGATTTCGCCCATTTGGATAAAGGACATACCAAATTTCGTTGAGATATCTGAAGTTTTGCTCGAGTTATCATGTACACAGACAGACGGACGGACGGACGGACAGACAGACATGGCTTAAACGATCTCTCTTTTCATTCTGAGCATTTATGTATGCATTTGTCTATATCTATCTCGATTCGTTTTGGCTGTTACAAACAACCGTTATGCGAACAAAGTTAATATACCCTTGTGCACAAGTGCGCTCGGGTATAAAAAAGATACCAGGGCTGCAAACCGGTTTTGAATCGAACCGGTTTTTAAACCGAACCGGCGCCTTTTTCGGGCTTCGAACCGAACCGTGACAAATGACAAAAATGACAAAACCGAACCGAAAACCACTAAAAAAAAAATGGTTCGGTTCGGTTCAAAATGAAAATCCACTATAAAACATTTTCAAGTTTTACACAACTAATACACAACTTGCCTAAAAATGCAACCCTGATGGTAAAACTGCTAAAAATTTTTTGGTTGAGGGCAACGCCTTGAGTTGTCATTCTCCATTATAATTTCACAATCGCGGCTATTGTTTTCTTCAGAAGTTTGGCATACTGTGAAAAGTGATAAAATATTTGTGCAGCTAATAAAAATGAGGTTAAATCCAGTACATAAAAGATTTGTTTATGACAAGAAGACTAACACAAGTAAGTGCAAATATTGTAAATTTAAAATGAAGGGGAAGCACACTGAACATTTGACGAGACATATAAAAAGAAAGCACGCCGACATTTCCGAGGAAATTATTGACGAAAAAAGACGCAAGAAAGACTCCAACTAGAAGGATATTACAGAATACATTGTGAGCAAACCACCATCAGCTACAGTGAGCGTTGCAAAGCAAGATTTGGTAGATGGTTGCATCGAGCTAGTCACAAAAAATGGACGGCCACTTAAACTAATGGAAGATAGCGGGTTTCGAAAAATAATAGATAACTTGTGCTAAGCTGTTGGCATTTCAATCAATCGCCAAAATATAATGGAAGAAATCTTAAAAAGGGCAGCCAAATTGCGATCTGATATGACATCTAAAACTTGATAATCGGTAAGATACAGTTGCGTATGTAGTACCATTAGTTTTATTTTACTATAAAGCTACAATTTGAGACGTAGGTGGGCACGCAGCAAAGAGTTTTTTGGCTGTTTTCGATATAAACCCTACATCGTTGTAAAGGGCGATCCATATCTTTTCTAATGAGCGTGGTATAAATTGCCACCCCCGACACCTAAAAGCGTAGCTGTATAGTAAAGTTTGCCCGTCTCAATATATTTATGTATTATTGTCACTTTCCTTACTGCAGCCTACTTTCCATAAAAGTGGACTGTGTTAGTCGGTTAGACAGGTCCATAAATGGAATCAATGCACAGTACATTGAAAATGGCGATATTGTATTACACACTCTGTCAATGAAGGAAATGTTTGTGAAGCACACTGGCTTGTCGAAATAATTGTGAATGTGCTAAAATCATTTGAAATAAATATGGACTGAATTCACTCATAACTGTCGACAATGCGGCGAATATGATATGCGTCGGAAAATTTCTCAATAAAAACGATCAAAGCTTCCATCAAAGTCAACGGTTGCATATTGAAGAAGAAGGAAATGAAGTTATTGACGCAGATTCACAAGGCAACCAGAGTTAGCCGTTGATGAAGATTTTGCCATTAATGATGGAGATGATGACGACGTTACCGCCGATGAAGAAATTTCCTGCGAAACCACTCAAAATTCAATGTTTGAAGAACTTGAGGCAGACTTTTTAAGTCACAACTCGATTAATGTCATTAGGTGTGCTGCACATGCCCTAAATTTAGCAGTGTCGGATTTTTTAAAAGAAATAGGTGAAATCCGCAATAAAGTGAAAACCGTAGTAAAAAAAACTTAGAACGGCTACCTTGTTGAATCTGTTACGAACAGAAAACTTAACATACGATATGTTTAAGCGTTTACTTGATTTAAAAAAGTGTGCTTGAAAAGCGCTGACGATATACAAGAATTGCATATGTCTAAGAATGATTGGCATCTAATTGAAAACATTTACGAAATTCCTAACCCAGCAAATGATATAGCACTTAAATTGCAAAGAAAAAATTTACTTTTAAGTGATATGTCTTTTGCTTGGTATTCTTGCAAAACAAAAGTTGAAAAAAAGCTAGTAAGTAGTAAGTTCTTAACTGCATTAAAAAAACGAGGGGAATATTTATTTAAGTAATTCGAGTGTTTTAGCTGCCATTTATTTAGACCCCAGGTATCCGATTTTATTATCGGACTCAGAAAAAGAATTTGCAAAAAAACATTTGATAAAAACTTTCGAGTTCAAATCTAAAATCCATTGCCTAGGAACTTTGGTGGAGTCCCACAATCTAAGATAAGCTCCGATGATGATGAACTGGAATCCATACTTGAACAATTGAATAAAAAGGAAACTTTACCAAGCAGAAAAACGATTGTAGACATAATTAATTGTTTCGATAACAATAAACGCCTTTCTCCACATACAGACGTTTTGAAGTTCTGGCAAAACTATACAGAGAGAGGATTGAGGGGCATTTTCAACTTTAAAATTTATTTTATCGGACTTAAGAGCAAGTATAGAGGAATACTTATTAGAAGACATTCTTTTAATAAACTTAAATACTGTATAATCAGGCAAAAAGTACGATTTGAAATCGGTGAGATTTACCAAATCTTTTTTTTGCAGATTTCTTCTGTTTTTAGCGGTTTGTATTTGAAATACTTATTACTTTCATTTTATTTATTAAAAAATATTTTGCAAATCGCACCGATTTTAAATCGTAACGTTTTCAGAACATACCTGAAAAATAAAACACTTCTGCCAATTAATACGCTCAAAGTGTTACCAATTGAAAATAATATAATTATGTATATTTTTCCGTTTTTTTTTATACCCGAGCGCACTTGTGCACAAGGGTATTATAACTTTGTTCACATAACGGTTGTTTGTAACAGGCAAAACGAATCGAGATAGATATAGACAAATGTATACATAAATGATCAG
>NW_016157399.1:305775-313118 GCF_001687245.7 Rhagoletis zephyria
CTTGCCACATAAAAGCAAACCGTTGAAAATTGTTGAAATCGGACTAAAATTGAGGCCGCTTTTCATATAACGGTAAATTTCAGAAATGCTTGAAATTTCAATATTTCGAAATTTAAGGACGCTAATTTACTTAAAATGTATACACCCCGGGTTATCATGTAGCGGTAGCTTTCGGAAAGGTGGTAACATATATTTAATACTTGCGCCGGGTATTTAATGTTCGGCTCCGCCCGAACTTAGACTTTCTTACTTGTTATCATTAATTTTGTATAAAAGTATAGCTTATTATATAACAAAACCTACATAGGTATATGAATCCAAATTTCAAACTTTGAAAGAAAATTAAAAAGAATCCGCAAATTTCAACAATATGTGTTGCATCTACATAAGTTTCAAACTTTTTAGTCAGAATTAATCAAAAAAAATCGAGTGTGCAGTTTTATAGCGCATTAAATTTAATAAAGTGCAACTTTGAAGGACCTTAGAATTAGTTTTAATTTAAAATTTTCTTCTTCTCGGTTAAGCATTTTCAGCCATACATATAAAAATCGTTTCGAGCATTATATGAAACAAAACCCGTAGAACCGTCAGCAAAAACAAACGGGAGTTTTAAGGCTCTTTAATTGCACTTTATTATACTGAAATGTTTGATAAATATTATAAATTAATATGATCTCAATAACAAGGCTTTTTGTTTTTATACACACATATCGTCCCCTTATGCCAGAAACATTAACGTAAATATTAAAATGTTGGGAAATCTAGTTTGAATGTTATTTTATGAGACTTAACTGTACATATATTCAGGTAATTGACATTATAAAATATTGTGGTTTGCGTGTTCGCAGGCATTTGGGTTTTGGTATAACATAGCACACCTAAAGCTTAATCAATTCAACTCAATAACTCAAAATTGGTAAATTTGCACATTCATGCTGCTGGGGGACGATATATACATACATATAGGTTTTATAAGATTTTTATGACATTTGTATCACTTACTGCCGGTTTCACGAAAGCAATTTAAGTGAAACATTATTTTTTTTCGGTCAGCTTCCATATTAAATTCATATAAAAACAAAATCATTCATTATTGCTTTCGTGAAACTGGCTATTAGTATACAAAATTGAACCATTTGAACCGAACCGGCGGTTCAGAGGTACTCATGAACCGGTTCTTGTACCGGTGCAAGTTTTCTCTAAGTGGTTCGAACCACTGAACCGAACCGCATCGATTTTTGGAGTGGTTTGCAGCCCTGAAAAATACGTTTCTTTTTTTTTATCCAGCCCAGTATCCTCCCTGAAGTCGAACCCATTAGAAGAATGGGAGGAGCTGAAAACTGCGTTTCCTTTGTTGTATAAACAGGCGCGATCATATTCAGATATAGTTGCAACATCTGTTCCTTGTGAATGATTGTTTTTGAAAGCAGGAGCAACAATAACCACGTCAAGAAATCGGTTGACTGGCAAACATTCGGAAAAACTCCTATTCTTGGGAAGTACAACAAAAGAAGACTTTTTTCGCTGAAATATTTTATTAATAAATGTTTTCTTAAATAAGATTAACTTGTAATTATTTCCAATGTATGTATATGTATCTGTGTAAATACTATTAATCATTAAACATATAGTTC
Organism: Rhagoletis zephyria; assembly: GCF_001687245.7. Taxonomy (NCBI): domain Eukaryota; kingdom Metazoa; phylum Arthropoda; class Insecta; order Diptera; family Tephritidae; genus Rhagoletis; species Rhagoletis zephyria. The sequence goes on from NW_016157399.1 coordinate 307,410, forward strand.
TGCTATGTAACGGAGTTTTATATATTTTTAGTTCCTGGCTCATTCCACGTGATGGGTGTGACATTTCAACTTACTTTTTAAGGTTTAATTCTTCAATTATAACATACAATTTTTTTAAACGAGTATTTTTTGTTAGGTTTTCGAAGTATACACAATGCCTAGAAAAAAAATTCAAAAACACTTTAATCCAAAGGAAATATATGTAAGAATTTTAGTCACTGTGACGGGTGTGAAGAGTACGCAAGCGAAATTTGCTACTACTTATTTGTATCAGAGTTTTTCTAATTATGTCTTCTGTTTATGATTTTAAATATTTCATTGTATACCTAAATAAACATTTTCAACATTAACGCCAAAGTTCCTTACCTCTATTGGAAATTAAAGATTATATGTTCCAAATTCAATTGTGACGGGTGTGATTTGACTTTGTGACGGGTGTGACAAGTTGAGCGTGAACAAAGAAATACATATTATTAGACTATAAAACTAACTTTATTCCTCCAAAAATCGGATTTTACAAATACACAAAAGACTGTGCCACCTAAAGGCGGAATAATCCTTGCTCGTACTTTTCATCTCCAATGTCTGGGTAGACGTCTTTGTGAAGTACCTTATTTTTAAATATAACTACAATTTTCGTGAGGCTGTTACCTATCAAACCTAATGAGATACTGACTTTACCCTGACAAGAGAAGTAATGGTTTCTTTGTATCGGTGGCAGTATAGCTTAGTTTTCCCATCGCTCGAGCAACATATATTTTATGAATAGCTTTATCATCGATGATCACAAAGATATATATGATATATTTCAGATTAGCAGATAAGTAACCGTAGCAGTCCCTGACCGAATTTTTTAAAACTTGTCAAACTTTGAATTGTGACGGGTGTAACATGTGACGGTAGTGACCAACATAATCCTTTTTTCGAAAACAAAAGCATATAAATACTCAAAAGCGATTCGCACATATTTGCCTGTGTCATAGCGTTACTTTCGTCAGTTTTTTACATGTTTAGAGTTTACACATCTTGGAGTGTTTTCTTTTAAAAAATAATTATTATGTGTATTTTGTGACGGGCGTGACAGTAAATATGCTTTGCTTCAATATATAATAAAATATCAGCACTTGCCCGAAAAACTTGAAAATTACGCTGTTGCAATGCTGATGAATTTTTCTCTCCACCGACCGTTTAAACCAGAGGTTCCCAAACTTGCTTTTCTCGTAGACCCCTTTCAGAACTGTACTGGTTTCAGTGGACTCCCCGCTGCCCTTTCTAACATATACCCAAAGCTCATCAAAAAATGTGAAAATTAGATCTAACGATGAAAATTTGCATCGAGGGTGAGTTCCAAAACTAAATTCGGAAATGCAATAATATAAATGAAATATTTTCTTGCGTTCTATTTATTAAAATAATGTGACCACACACTTGCAAGTTTTAAAAAAGCAGAGCTCGTAAAGCCATCAAAGTTCTATCTTGCCCTGAGGAGTTATATTTTTTAAAAGCACTCCATAATCTCCTCACATGCTTGGCTCGCTCCTTAATTTGCATGTGACGTATTTGTAAAATAGTGTATTTGTGTTGGAGGTATCATTTTTTATTGTATCTCTCCGAGTTTTAAAGTGATGCGAAAAATATTCATAACTTACATTTTTAAAACACAAAACTTAAAACAACAAAACCACAAAGCTTTTTATGCCAAATTCAGAAACTGAAAAAAAGAGAAAATACCGAATCTAGAAAAATCGATGATAAACAAGCAAGCAAACAAGAAGCATAAAAAGTGTTTCACAGTCTCATCCTCTTCTAGGCAGGATGGGCAAATGGAGTTGTCATTTGCCACGTGAAGTGAGTATTCAGCAGTCCAACAAGTTGTCTACAGTCCCGTCTTCTCAGTAAGTGTAAACAACTTGCTAGACCTCTGATATTGAAGGCAACATGAGTTTTTCCCGCCTGCATCCTCTCGATGGGTCTCAGTCGTTGCTGATCGAAGTTTTCACCCAGTTTCTGATGGTGGCTTCGATGGTCGAAGTGGGGAGTGCTATAACAGGTTGGCCCCCAGAGTGAAGCGAGCTGGTTATGTTTGCCAACATAATTTAGTCGAGACTTGCATTGCCGAACTAGTTTGGAAGTACTTAGATAGAGGGCTGGCCCATACCTTGTGTGCTTGTCTGTCACTGCAGACACGTAAACTCCTTCCCCTCCACTATTTTCCACCACGTAGTCTATGGCTTTGAGGACTGCAAATACTTCAGCTGGAAGACCGAAGCTTATTCCATAAGAGAAAAGTGAAGTTTATCCCCATTAACGTCGAAAAAGATCCCAGATCCTGGCCCAGAGTCAGTGTGTGAGTTCGGGCTCAGTGCTGGAATTAAACCAGCATTCTCCCTCAGGAAACTCAGCATTATAGACACAAGTGCTCAAATCTCTTCAGCCGGCAATTTCCGCCTCGCCTCATTCAGTGTTATACAACATCCGTTTCTTTTTAGTCTGCAGGTGGCCTTTAAGGCTTCCCCACGTATGAAGACACAAAGTGACGGTAAGTGCAGCGGTGCATCAAGAGCACTATACACCACTAAAAAAATTAAAGTTAAATAAAGAGGCTATAAAGCAACCATTTTGGTTCTTTACTATCGAAACCAGACACATGTCGTATCGTGGATCCCCACTTACAACTCGTGGACCACAATATTTTTTAACGCCAACGTAAATCCCGTCGAGTCTCCCGTGGGCCCCTGGCGGTCCACTTGGACCATTTTAGGAATCACTGGTTTAAAAAATGCAAAAAAGATAATAGACTACGAAAATCAGTCTTGTAAATTTTAAAGAAAATTAACCCATCATATGAGTTCGTAAATGGTACAAACAAAAGTTAAAAAAATATCTGATTTTAATATAAAATTCGGAACTTTGGCTTTCAGTCTTGAAAGAAGGATTTATTTACTCTCAGTTACTAGAAATGATACCCTCCAATTCTTAAGTTTATTTTCATTTCATTCGGTATCGATTGCCGTGGAATGAGCCTCCTACATTATTAAATTTTATTATTCGGAGTTTAGGATTCCCAGAGGATGATTAACTTGTGATTTAAAGAAATAAATTTAATTTAATACGGAATACACAATGAGTACCGATACGAGCGGGTATCGATACTTTAGGCCTTATATTTTTCAGGCATCGATACTTTTTTTCGATACTATTTCCAAGTAAAAGTGTCGATACCTGCATGGTATCGTTTCATCCCTACACATATGTGGTCATAGGTGAACGGTGCCACTCCCATTTTCCAAAAAATATTCTAATAGTTTTTAATTTAAATATTTTTTATAGGTCCCCGATAAAATTTTTTTTCGATGTGGAACAATCTTATGGGGTGAGAGCATTAAAATTCCGTCTTTACTTTTCCCTGTGCATTTTTGGACCACCCCAATATACATACATACATACATATGTGTACTAGAGTGGTTTAAACAATTTTTTTTTGGAAACTCATAAACGCTACCTCAAGATATTGTTATTTGTGATAAAAAAAGAGAAACTTGTTTTTTTATTTTGAAAAAAGTTTTCTTAGAGGGCGCGCAGGTCGATTTTTTTAACGCTGATGTTCTCAATTCTTTTATTTTCTTGACATGTTAAAATGGAGCTAAAAATATGGGTTTTACATATAATTACTCAGGTATTATTGGGGAACATTCCCTTAATTACATACCTGTCTTGGGCAGTTAGAATGGGCCTAGTGCCCGAAAATATACTCTCGAAAAGAGACTAGTAAAATTAAAACTTTGATACTGAACGATCTAGGCGTTATCATGGGTTGGACTTGTTACCAGAGGGTTTCTGGGGTTGGTGATTTGGAATCTGAAGTCAGTTTTACAAAATTCAAAATGGCGGATCCAAAATGGCGATCCATTTTTTTTTAAATGGTTGAATTTGTTCGAAAACTGGCACTCGATAGTTTTTGGGGTAGCCGATTACGAATCTGAACTAAATTTTTTTAAATTCAAATCTAATTTTTTTAATTAAAATGGCGGATCCAATATGGCGATTTAATTAATAAAAACATTACTAAAATTAAAACGTTGATACTGAATGTTTTAAACATTGTCAAGGGTTGAAACTCGTTTCCAGTGGGTTTCGGGGATTGCTGATTACGAATCTGATGTCAGATTTTCAAAACTAAAAAACTCAAATCCAATCATTTTTTTTAAGTTAGTCGCCATTTTGGATCCACCATTTTGAATTTAGAAAATCTTACATCAGATTCATAATCAGCAAGCAAAGAAACCCACTGGAAACAAGTTTCAACCCTTTACAATGCTTAAAACGTTCAGTATCAGCGCTTTAATTTTAATATTTTTTTTAAATTAGATCGCCATATTGGATCCGCCATTTTGAATTAAGAAAAAAAATTGACTTCAGATTTGTAATCGGCGACCCCAGAAACTCTCGAGTGCCGGTTTTCGAACAAATCCAATCACTAATAAAAAAATTTATCGCCATTTTGGATCCGCGATTTTGAATTTTGAAAAACTGACTTCAGATTCCTTATTAGAAATCTCCGAAAAACCCCCTGGTAACAAGTTCCAACCCATGACAACGCGTAAATCGTTCAGAATCAACGTTTTCATTTTACTAGTGTCTTTTCGAGAGCATATTTTCGGGAACTAGGCCCATTCTAACTGTCCAAGACAGGTGTGGAATTAAGGGAATGTTCCCCAATAATACCAGAGTAATTATATGTAAAAACCACATTTTTAGCTGCATTTTACCATGTCACGAAAATAAAATAATTGAGAACATGAGCGTTTTTATAAAAAAACCGACCAGCGCGACCTCTAAAAAAACTTTTGTTTCAAAATAAAACAATACGTGTATCTTTTTTTATCACAAATAACAATGTTCTGATGTATCGTTTGGGAATTTCCAAAAAGAGTGTTTTTATGAACCACTCTAATGTGTACTTACAAAATCGACGTGCATGATGAGAGATTTGTAGAACGTGATTTGTATTTGCCAAGCCTAAAGTTGCACCTGTTAACACAGATGTGCAATATGCTGTATTTTTATACCCGAGCGCACTTGTGCACAAGGGTATATTAATTTTGTTCACATAACGGTTGTTTGTAACAGCCAAAACGAATCGAGATAGATATAGACAAATGTATACATAAATGATCAGGATGAAAAAAGAAATCGATTAAGCCATGTCTGTCTGTCCGTCCGTCTGTCCGTCCGTCCGTGTACACGATAACTCGAGCAAAAATGGAGATATCTCAACGAAGTTTGGTGTGTAGGTTTCCCTTAATTCAAGGTAGGTTGGTATTGAAAATGGGCGAAATCGGACTTTAACCACGCCCACTTCCCATATAACGGTAATTTCCAGAAATACGAAAACTGCGATATTTTAGTAACTACTGAAGATAATTCACTCAAAATTGATATTTACAATAATTTTTAGACGAAAAATAAGAATATTATAAATTTTTGGAAAATGGGCGTAGCCACGCCCACTTATGGTTACATGTGTATATCTTGGTAACCGCTGCACCAATTTCTTCCAAACTTGGCACAGTTGTTGGCCTTNTTATGGTTACATGTGTATATCTTGGTAACCGCTCCACCACTTTCTTCCAAACTTGGCACAGCTGTTGACCTTCGCACAACATACCAAATGGCCGAAAATTTCTAAAATCGCTCAATAACCACGCC
>NW_016157399.1:313250-315554 GCF_001687245.7 Rhagoletis zephyria
AATTTCAGAAATGCTTGAAACTTCAATATTTCGAAATTGAAGGACGCTAATTTACTCAAAATTGATACACCCCGGCTTACCATCTAGCGGAAGGTTTCGGAAAGGTGAAAAAACATATATTTAATACTTGCGCCGGGTATTTAATGTTCGGCTCCACCCGAACTTAGACTTTCTTACTTGTTATTTCTGCTTTTAATCGGCACAATAACAATAAATTAAAATGCTCATAGTGTGAAAAATTGATTTTTAAGCGCAAAATAAAAACTATAATTGACGGGAAGCTAACCGGCTACAATATCGCTGTATGAGAATTTGTGGGGAATTATTTTGTACATCTGCTTAGATTGTAGTAATGCTATGGAATTACAAATAATTATCTATTTATATAAATTATTTTAAATTTACTAATATTATGTTCAAGGCATTTTATCTTAGGAGCATGTGGTAAAATACCTTAACTTTGAATTTTAGAACAAAATTTCTGTATAAATCTTGTTGATGGTCTATGTAGTGCAGACACAGTGCCATATAAGAAGAACAAGTTTAGCCTGAAATTTTGTATATCTGTATCGTATGTAAATATAGAAAGAGATGTAAGAGAAATATTTTCATAAATTTAAATACTTTATGTCTTTTAGCTACATTTCGAATGCGCCGAAGTTGAGGTTCCTGTCACGTGATGTTTTCGCTGGCATTTCAGAAACTATCAAAACAATGTAAGTATACGAATGAATATCTGAATTGATATGATAACCATAAAATAATGTTCTCGACATGGAGTCGAGATTAAAAAAAACACGTGTTTAAGGTCTAATCAGGCTAAAATTCATAATTTGTATTGATAAAATTTTTATTTAGAAAATCTTTTAGTAGGCTAATCTAGCTCAAATTAATAAAGGGTATTAATAAGAAACACGAGCTGGAAAATGAAAAAGCAAAATGAAGCACCGGATGAGCCCCCGCCGACGTGCTTTAGGAAACTGAAGAGGGAAACAAGACGTATTTATTTATTTATTTATTTATTTATTATTAATTTAGCCAAATGAACAAAAACCCTTACTGACTATAGGACAAAATTACCTAGTTGGTATTTAAAAATAATGAAATAATAGGCTACGCACAGTTCTAAAAGGCTGGGAGATTACCAAATCAGGAACCTCATTTAGCCCAGGTAGAGCTCTATGCAAAGGAGCAAATTTGGTATAGTTGTATTTTGGAATTCTTAAATAAAATATTGAGACCCGACGTAAATTGCGAATAGAAACATTGAAAGGCAATATTTGCAAAAGGTTAGGACAGTTAACTGAATTATTTAGAAGGTTAACTATAAAATTACATGCAGGAAAAGCAAACCTACTATGCAGAGGCTTTAAGTTTAATAGCTGACAAAGCGATCCGTAAGATGGTAAAGGTTTACTAAAGTTCAAGGAACACTCCGTTCGATTTTATGGACATTTTTTGAATACGTTCTATGCGTCTAATATGCGTATAGTGACCATAATAATGACAGCCAAATACGGGACTAAAAATAATTTTGCTAATTTTTTCCACAAAAGCGAGGGGATTTTAAAAGTCTTTTTCAATGATTCCAGATTTATTAGCCTTCAAACATCAAATATTTATCGATATTTTGTCGGCCGCTGTGGTGTAGTGGTAAGCAGTGCGCGCTTCCACTCCTAGGGTTGCCTGGTTTTATGCGCGAAATCAGTACATTAGACTTTTTCATGCTAAAAAAATCAGTACTTTTCAGTACATTTTTATTCAAAGCAAAATCAAAGAACATAGATAACTCTCTTTTCATCCAACCAAAAAACGCACTAGGGCAAAAGCGAAGGCACGCCCCTGTTGCGCACATTCGCTACAATTATAACGAGTTGTCCCTTGTTATTTATATTCTTTGGCAAAATTATGAATGTAAGTAACAGAAAATAATTTAAACCACCTGAGTTCTTGTTTTTAACAACATTTTGTTACATAAATAAAATATAGTTCATAACAAGTAAGAAAGTCTAAGTTCGGGCGGAGCCGAACATTAAATACCCGGCGCAAGTATTAAATATATGTTTTTTCACCTTTCCGAAACCTTCCGCTAGATGGTAAGCCGGGGTGTATCAATTTTGAGTAAATTAGCGTCCTTCAATTTCGAAATATTGAAGTTTCAAGCATTTCTGAAATTTACCGTTATATGAGAAGCGGCCGTTATTTTAGTCCGATTTCAATAATTTTCAACGTTTTGCTTATATGTGGCAAGCACAATAACCACACCGAGTTTGGTACAAATTGGTAGAACGGTTACCGATATAC
>NW_016157399.1:315788-317913 GCF_001687245.7 Rhagoletis zephyria
ATTTCTTTTTTCATCCTGATCATTTATGTATACATTTGTCTATATCTATCTCGATTCGTTTTGGCTGTTACAAACAACCGTTATGTGAACAAAATTAATATACCCTTGTGCACAAGTGCGCTCGGGTATAAAAAATAAAAGTGTTATTCATTTTAACATGAGTGTACACATCATTATACACAGGAGCCAATAAAATACATATATTATATTTGAGACTTTTTGAATAGCAACAATGAGATAATTCCCATTTTCAGTGTTTAAATAGTCAAAGAATTCTATACATTTCAATTTAGAATTACTTTTAATTTGAAGTTCACTTTCAAAAATTTTAATTAGAAGAAGAAGGTTTCTCTTTTTGCGCCAGGAAACAATCTTTATTCTTAAGATCCTCTCATACTTTGAAAAAGTACCACTTTTTAAGGAGTTCATCTATATTTCCTAATGGCTTAAATAATTTTTCAACTACGCAAAAACTGTGAAAGACTAAAAAGAGTATCTCTTGTATGCAAAACTCTTTTACAAAGTCATAAATAGAGAAAAAGGAGTTGTAAGTTATAGGCAAAAGCCATTCGAATATTGTTATTAAACTGAAAGTTATTTTCGAGATAACAACACTCGACAAAAATTTAAGCCTTCTTTTTAAATAATTTAAGTTCCATCATATTATCGCAACTGGTGCGTAACGACCCGGCGATATGCCCATAAAACGATTGATCTTTTTGTTGTATTAATTTCTTGGGCATATCAAACATATTGTGGCGAATACTGCGGCAACACAAAGCGAACAACGAGAAATAGGCAAAATGTTCGGAGAATGACGTAGAATGTTCCACAAAGAGCAACGTCAAGTTGGATGAACACTGCGAACAGCGAGAGAAAGAGAATGAGCGATAACCTTCAGAATGTTCTAGAGTTGCCATAAGTGCCAGCGCAGGTATATAAGGGCGCCGCCACCGCGAGTTAGTTAGTTACAAGTCAGCAAGCTACAAGTAAACTGAGCAGAGAAGCGAGTTGTGAATAAGCAAGCTATAAGTTTAATTGTGTTAACAAGTAGTAAAGCGTTGTAATTGCTTTAACAAGTATTGTAGTGTTTTTGCTGTATTAGCAAGTATTGTAAAATTGTTTGTTGTACAATAAAGTTAATTGTACTACCATTTGGTCATCGTTAGCCTTTATTTAACAATCCAGCGATACGAACCGGAGAATTTGGGAAATCCGGACGAGGGTTCAAGGATAATCGTAACAATTGGTGTCAGAAGTGGGATTGTTAAATAAATCCCGAAGGATAAACTACTGAAAATGGCGAAAATTCAGGACTTAAAGATTGAGGAACTGAAACAGGAGTTGGAAAAGCGTAATTTGGCCACCTCCGGAAGAAAAGTGGAATTATTATCCCGTTTGCGGGAGGCTATGGAAGCTGAAGGCATCGACGTGGACAAATACGACTTCCAGGGTAAATCCGACGATGCATCCGCAAAGGACGAACAGAAGGATGAGGCTGCTTGTTCGTCGAAGGATGTGCAGCAGACATCAGCGAAGCTTGAAGAGCAGGGAAAGGCTCCTTGTGCGTCAACGGCTATAGACATGAACATGTTGTTGGGTGCCATATCACAGATTTCATCCCAGCTGCAAGTGCAGGAAACACGCATGTCCTCGCAGCTGGAAGCACAGAAAACGTACATGTCATCGCAGCTAGATGAAAAGATTACTCAGCTACAAGAGAATTTATTTAAAGATTATGCGGAACTCAGAGAGAGACAGGATAAAATCGAGGAACGACAAGATAAAATCGAAGAGCTAATTCAGGAGAAAGTCGAGGCTAAGGTAGAAGAGTTGGAAGGTCGCCTCCGAGATATGCAGTTGAATCGCCCACCTTCTTCGACCAGCGCGCCCAAGGTAAAGACTCCATCCTTTGACGGCACGATTCCTTTCCAAGTCTTTAAGCTCCAGTTTGAGAAGACAGCTACAGCAAATCACTGGAGCATGGAGGATAAATCCGCTGCACTGTTCGTTGCATTAAAAGGACCTGCAGCGGAAATCTTGCAGACTATTCCTGATTGTGAAAGGAACAGTTACGATGCGTTAATGGGTGCAGTGGAAAGACGTTATGGTAGCGAGCACAGGA
>NW_016157399.1:319641-322079 GCF_001687245.7 Rhagoletis zephyria
GCAAGTGTGTCTGATCGGGACGATCAGACTTAGGTGGAGGGCAGTGTGGCGAATACTGCGGCAACACAAAGCGAACAACGAGAAATAGGCAGAATGTTCGAAGAATGACGTAGAATGTTCCACAAAGAGAAACGTCAAGTTGGATGAACACTGCGAACAGCGAGAGAAAGAGAATGAGCGATAACCTTCAGAATGTTCTAGAGTTGCCATAAGTGCCAGCGCAGGTATATAAGGGCGCCGCCACCGCGAGTTAGTTAGTTAAAAGTCAGCAAGCTACAAGTAAACTGAGCAGAGAAGCGAGTTGCGAATAAGAAAGCTATAAGTTTAATTGTGTTAACAAGTAGTAAAGCGTTGTAGCATTGTATTAGCAAGTATTGTAAAATTGTTTGTTGTACAATAAAGTTAATTGTATTACCATTTGGTCATCGTTAGCCTTTATTTAACAATCCAGCGATACGAACCGGAAGATTTGGGAAATCCGGACGAGGGTTCAAGGATAATCGTAACAATATCTAAAACATGTCAACTATAATTAAATTATTTTCTTCTTATTTTTTACAGTACAGTTTAAGGAAGTTCCAACGTTATGTAAAAACCTTAAGAAAATACCAGTGTTTTGTTTGAATAGAAAATTCAGTACAAATCAGTACAAATTTTGAAAAATCAGGACATTAGCTTACTGATTGAAGAAATGAATAAAATCAGTACAAGATTTGAAAAATCAGTACTGTACTGATAAAATCAGTACGTCTGGCAACGTATCCGCAACGCCTGCGTTCAGGCTCCGGTCAAAGCAACATCCCAAAAAATGTAGAAAAAGGTTTTTTTTAACAGCGGTCGTCCCTCGGCAGGCAATTGCAAACCTCCGAATGTATTTCTGCCATGAAAAACAGCTTCTCATAAAAATACAATCGCCGTTCGGAGTCGGCGTAAAACTGTAGGTCCCTCCGCTTTGTGTGACAACATCAAGGCGCACGCCACAAATCGGAGGAGAAGCCGAATACGGGACAAAAATAATTTTGCAAATTTTTTCCACAAAAGCTTGGGGATTTAAAAACCTTTTTCAATGATTCCAGATTTATTAGCCTTGAAACAGCATATATTTTTCGATATTTTGAAACACGAGTGGTATTCAACGGATTATTGTCAGACTCGGTTTTCGACCAAGCGCAATGTAGTGAATATCATCCGGAATGGGCTGAATAGAAAACGTACCCTTCCATCTTTGAGAACTTCTTTACTTTCACAACCAACTCCTGTTAGTCATCTTATTTGGAGCTTCTCATGTTGAATATGCAATCCTTCGTAAAACCAGCAATAATTTTCTTGGTGTCGCCTAAAGAATATCTTCTCTCTTCACAAAATTGGAAACTGCCCCCACACCCACCACATTGGACAGCAAGCCGTGTGTATTTTTTGTGGGCTTTGAAATCCATATACGTAAACAAAGTTTGAAGTTTTAAAGTAAAATGTGAGCAAAAGTGACAATTTAAAGGCGAAATTCTCGAAAAATACTATTGAATATTCAACGTGAAATGAGTTGAAAGAAACCTTTGAAAAGCTAAATACAGTGAAACCCGCTTAAGTACCTAACCCGCCTAAGTAACCAACAATTTTGGACACCGTGAATTTTTTAATACAATCTGAAGAAAATCCCTCTCTTAAGTACCTTCCCGCTTAATTACCCAACCCCCCTAAGTACCTCAATTTTTCGTGCCCCATTTACAATTTTACTTATAAGTTTGAGTGCTCTTTTTAAATTCCTCAAAATATTTACGTATTTTGAAATTAAGTAGCAGCGTACCTTCGGTAAAAAAAATCTAAAAAATCAACGGTAACTTTTAGCCACTTGAAACTTGCACATTTTTACACTAAAATTGAATGGGCTATAAAACTGTTTACTCAAAAAACTCTTCTGTAGTGTTCTACAAAATCTTAAGCATAGGTTTTTATGATATTTGTTAGGGAATGAAATGTATTTTAATTGATTGATTGATTGATCTTAAAAATTAATAAATAAACAATATAATTTTGAATTTGGTACAAAATTATATGTCCAACTTTGAATTTTTAAAACAATTTAATTCTTGTAAAAATTACTTACCATTGCACCAAACATATTTTTAATAAAGTTTTTCTTTACTTGTTTATGTATTTAAATAATGCTACGATTTTGGTTTTAGACTATGTATACTTCATTAAATGTTGTTATTCAAGTATTTATGTAAGTTAACTATGTAACTACATCAGTAATTATGTTCGCTTGAGTACCCGCATTGAGGTACTTAAGCGGGTTCTTTTATGTACCCAACCCGCCTAAGTACCTAATAAATAATATAAAAAAAAACTTTTTAATATACAACGCTTTTATAAAATCAAAAGTTATCAAAACAAATTCTATGGGACTGAGAAGTATTATTTTCTACTTTTTAGTCCAT
>NW_016157400.1:0-13754 GCF_001687245.7 Rhagoletis zephyria
CATGCGTACCGAATGTGCTAATCGAAACATGTGTCTGACGGAGAGTTAATATACCCTTGTGCACAAGTGCGCTCGGGTATAAATACCGTTAACAATTAGTTGCTTTCGCGTTCCTGTTAATTACTGAAAGTTATAAAAATTATCAGCATTTTGTGTTCGCATACGCAAAAAACTTGCAAAGTAAGGAAATTGAGGGAGCGAAATGATATTTCATTTGAGGGAATTCTGCCAGTTTCTGCTGGAAAAATTTTTGCCAACAGCAATTTGACTACAAGAAAACAGCTGATCAAAAACTGCTGGTAGAAATTTACGCAAATCACTAAATTGAATTTTATGGTTTGGAAGTTAAAATAGTAAAATGCGACTAAATAAACTTATAGTAAGTAAGTAATCATTCGATTAGTCAGTGAACTGTGTCGGGATAAGACTTCGAGATTTTTTTCTTACGTTTTAATTTTTTTTGAAAGTTTCTGCGAATTTTCTGTTCGCGTACTATTTTGGATATTTTGCTCTTGTGAGAGAACAGATGATATTTCGCCGGAATTTCTCTGTTGGACATTTTTTACTGGAGATTTTAAACGAACGTATCTATTGACTATCCAACATTTAACAGAATTGTTACGAACGGCTTTACCTGACTTAAAACCAGATTTTGAAAATCTCGCCAAAGGGATCTTTTGAATTTTCTTTGATATCTATCTTACGTAGNCGTATCTATTGACTATCCAACATTTAACAGAATTGTTACGAACGGCTTTACCTGACTTAAAACCAGATTTTGAAAATCTCGCCAAAGGGATCTTTTGAATTTTCTTTGATATCTATCTTACGTAGAATAGAATAATAATAAAATTAATGTTTTTCATTTCTAATAATAATTTTATTTAAAAATAAAATTTTGGTTTTTCTTGTTTTTTTTTTTGTGGCTCTTTGTAGCATTTAAAAATATGCTGCAGAAACACAACAGCAAACAACAGCTGAGCTATGAAGCGATGGCATGCTGTAACAGTAGTTGCGTTTTTTTACTCATTCCCAGTAAAATCCAGTAAAAGTTTTTACGAATTTTCATGTTTTGGCGTTTTCGTACGCAAAAACTTGCAAAGTAGGGGAAATTGAGAGAGCGAAAAATGACAGCTGAAGTTGCAAGTTTTTACTGGATTTTACTGGATAAATTTTTACTTGTAAGATTTTCCCAGTACGAAAAACAGCTGATCGCATGTTGCTGGATGAAATTTAAACTAATAAGGAAACTGTTTGTGGGTTTTTATTGTTGAATTTCACAAAATAAACCTATTTAAATACAAAATATATTGTTTTATAAGGAATTTGCTGCGAATAAACAACCAATTTATCAGCTGTTCATGAAACTTGCAAATTATTACTGGAAAAGCGTTCGCGTACTTTTTTGCAAATTTTTTCTATGAGAGCGAATTCTTAGAAATAAAGTTACTGGAGAGTTACTGGCAAGTTACTGGATAATTTGTAAAAAAACACAACTAGTATGTTTGACATGGCATAGCAATTTTGGAAAATGACATTTTAATAGATACGTTGGGAAGAAGTTAAGAAAATGTTTAAATTTATATTTTGTTACCTGCTTCACCGATTTGAAATCTTAAAACTATAGCGTTCATGAGCATGAAATTGTATTGTAACTTTGGTCCGATATTTGTAAGTACCAGAATAAGAAGAGATAGACTCGTGAAAATGTGTACTTATATATGTGACCAGAACATTGAGCTGAGCCGACTTGGGCATATGGCAACCGAACTTCAGTTGGGTGGCCACTGGCTGAAATGGTTTTACAGATGGCAACTGCAAGCTGGCAACTGAGTTGCTATATTGGCAACTGCATTTTTGTGGTCGCTGCGGTAATAATCGAAGATTGTATACCTACATACATATGAAGTAAACTTCAAAGTCTAGCGACGCCCATGGCACTGTTCTCTCTTATCTTAACAAAAAGATGTCTATGATTGATACAACTTAAAAATCTATTCGAAACTTAAAACTGTTTTTTAACAAGAATGAGTTTTGACTTGCGACTATGACTATGCCAATGAATTTAAGGTGATTTTTAAGAATGAATTGTTTAAATATTCTAGATGAAAAAGCCGGTTTGTTCGATAACGAAACTCCGGTTAATTCGATATAAAAAAATCACTATTTCAAAAAAACCGCTCAAAAGTTTTAGAAAAAGCCAAGTTAAACAGCCTAATATTAAAATCCTACAACTTTACTCAGTTACAGGAATGGCTAAATTTAAATGTGCAGGAATATCTAAAAACACACAAATTTTATGAGATAGGTTCCTACTAGGTATATCAGGAAGATTGGGATGGGTGTTGATATTATTGCACTTAAAATGTTTTCATAGAGCAGCAAAGCATTCAAAGCGGAGTCTTCTAAGCTTGACCTGCAGTTTTTACATACAAAACCTACCGATGAAAAACATATTTCGGCATCAACACTTTTAGGCTGAACTGCCAAAAGGTAGACGTAATCCATTTGAAGATAATGACCCCTATCTCCTCCATTACAAACTATTTGAACTTCTTTTACCAGCACGTTTCTCGTTTTTTGATTTGAGGAAGTTTTGAGTAGATTGATCTAAAAAATTATCTAACTTTTCCTTAAAACTCTCTGCTTCGTTTACATTAGCGACGTTATGAGTAAATTCATTGAAATCTTCTTCAAAAAAGGCTCAGACTGCAATTTAAAAGTACAGTTTAAAGCTTTTTTTTAATTGCAGTCAAAACGGCATTTTACAAAAATTGTACCTCAAAATTCATAAACAAATTCTTACTATCAATTCGATATTTCAAAATTTCCGGGACGTCACAAACTCCGGGATCCCGGGATTGGCATCCCTAGTACCTACGTATGACGATTTTATTTTGTGTTTTTTTTTGTGAGTCAGTTTGGTACTCGCCATGCCACTGTCTGCCGCGTAATCGGTAGCAACGGCATTAATGGCCATGCTGTAAGTAGTGTTGCCGTTGCGCGACTAAAGGGGAAGTTTTACCCTTTTTAGGCGCCAATACCCTTGACCCGACTTTTTTTTTAATTTTATTTTTTTACGCTTTCCCAAAATTAAGTGCGACTTTTGCCCTTTTTCAGAGATTTATTTTCTAGGAAATGTTACCATAACCATGCTATTAAAAAATAGTTCCTCCTGTAAGTACGAAAAAATTCATCACTTAAAACTTTTAAAGGAAATGCGACTCTTCTCCTTGCAGAAACTCGATTTCTGTATTTTGTTCAAAGCTTGGCCCGCTATTTTCTTTTTAAATTCAACAGCGGAACGTTTACTTTATAATACATGTCAATTTGATTTTGACTTTGAATCTCAGATTTATTCTTTTACTAGTTAGTAAAGAAAAGCAAAAATAATATGTTGAGAATGTTTTTCGTCATTACCCCTTTTTTGCGACTTCCTGAAAATTCTCAACCGCCACACTGGCTGTAACCTGTCCCCGTGCTAGGGCTGCCGGCTATCCTTAGCTATGAAGCGCCATATTGAGGATAATAAAATGCCAAAATGTACTAAATAGAAAAATAAAAGTGCCAAAAAATATGCAGAAGAATCCCATTTAGCATTCAAATTAGAAACGAATTTCTAAAACTAAAGTCCAATGCCAAAAGATAAACCAGTTGCATACACTATAGAAATAGGAAAATTTTAGTTGAGAAAAAGAAGTACAAGAAAAGGGTTTCACAAAAATGTATTAAAATATTACTATTGTTCAAAACTGCCATTTCGGCACTTTGTGCCAAATTGAGAAATTAAGTGACATTAGAAATAAAATAGGGCACAAAATGGCACGGTTTGAGCGAAGTTGGCAGCTCTGCTCAGGGTTGCCACCGAAAAACTTTCTTTCCTACCAAGAGCGGGCTCAAAATCCTACCAAAATGGCTTCTTTCCTCCCGTTTCTTTTAATCAAGAAAACGGCGTTTGACAGCATTAAATACATTTATTTTTTCTGGTTTTTATATATTTAATTAGATATCCAGTAAATAAAAGGATCAGAATATACAACACATAAAAGTGGTGCGTGGTTTTAACCATACACATCTACCGACATGTATTTCGACCCACTGAATCCGACTGAGAGGTCCGTTTGACTTCTAAATCCTCAAAACTTCGAGTAAACTGTGAAAACCCGAAAAACTGGCAAAAAATTCGCAGTTTATAATTTTAATAAAGCCTTCGGAGTAAATGACGTGAAAAAGGTGCCACGTACACTTTTTTTATTTAGTTTGTGACGCAGAATGACAGATAAGGCGAAACTACATCGATTTTTGGTCTCTCCTGAACAAATTCAAAAAATGGACTTGGCACCTTTTCACCTTTAGGTAACGATATATTCGTTAGTCATGATTCAATAATACAAGGTTCGATAAACTGACAGTTGTCTCTCTCGCACCGCTCCCTTAGCAGTGGCAGAGTGTTGCTTCTTTGCAAATTTACTTGGAAAAAGTGTAGCTTTGCTGTGAAATAGAAGTATAATCTTTTGTGCAATATATTTATTTGTATATGCATATGAAGCACATTTAACTAATGAAAGCATAAATTGTTTTTAAATTGGATGATTACATTAATCTCATAGTAGTTTTATTTTAATTTTGAGTCCTTTTGCATTTTTTATACAGCTAAATAGCACATAAATTACGTAATTCACGTAGATGTATTAATATTTCGTTCAATATTTCGTTTAAACTGCCAGATTTCCTGCAAATACATTAGAATTTACAAAAGGAATTTCCCTACTAATTGCCTATTTTGCGTACTTTTCTACTACCATTTTCGCAACAAGGGATTGCATTCTTTCCCTTTCTCTGTCTTTCGTAAATGCAACCTTTTGTAAGGGAGTGTCCAACCGCGGCTGTCAATAATTATCTAACCTTGTATTATTGAATCATGTTCGTTAGTAAGGTAAAAATAAACCTCACGGTTAGGCTTGCCAAATGGCCGGGTCTAGGAGCCTCCGGGCTTGGGACAAAATCTGCGCGCTGCGGGTTTGATGTTAATTTCTTCGAGTGGCGGTTAAAAACTTTGAGATTCTCCGATTTACTGGAAATATGACTAACAATAAGTGATTTTCTTTTTTTAATCACTCTTCTATTGCCATTTAAAATATTTTAACACCCTTGTCATTGTTGAAACTGTTATCGTTCGCAACTGCATTTTAAAGAAAAATATCTCATTTATAAACCTTCCTTTACTTCCATCAATTCAAACACTTGATATTTAGATATGCAGGGGATAAGACTTTTTATACGAATACAGAGTTCAGAGGATTGCCGAAGATAATTGGTAAAATCAAGAATGATAGAATACAAGATTGCGCCAATCGAGCTGAGAGCAACTGGCCGTGACGTCAAAATATACCAGAATGAGAGAGCAAGACGAACTCGACAAGAAAAAGAAGAAGCATCAAACAAAAGGCAGTATTGCCAAGTTTTGAATGGTGTATTTTATGGACTTTATATGAATACATAATTTTATTGTAAGGATGCCGATTCAAATTAATAAAAATCAATGTTTCTTGCACAACGGTCGATTTCTTCTGGCATGATTGAAGGTGCTGTACATATTTCGTTGTCGCTTATGATTGTCACTGTGCCATGATTTTGTTTAAATTTTTGTAAAATTGCTTAGCACACTTACGATTGCTATAAATTTTGCTTCCATGCGTTTACGATTTTCTAATTTGAAGTCTTCAAACTAAAAACTAAAGCACCAAAAACGCACCAAGCACAAAACTCAAACATTTTCGAGTTTTGAATACCCACTAAATTTGGTGCAAAAAGCATCAAGTTGGCAACAGTGAATGTAAACAAAAGTATATTATGACGTTAGCGATTGGGTGGATGCTATCAAATCGGCGAAGAGAGGGTTAACGGTCCGCGAATGGCGCGACCTTTATTTTCTGGATCGTGGGGTAAAATTGACATTGTCAAAATTTGGCAAGCATACTCACAGTGCTGACAAAGTGAGACATTACACCAAGCCAGAGAAGTTTTCTGTTTTATGAGCAAAGAAACCTACCAACATTTTAAGCGTCCTACCAACGAGAAAAAACCTACCAATTTTGGTAGGAAAAGCGGAAAACGGCAACCCTGACCCTGCTCCGTGTCCTCGTCGTCCTTAACATCGTCAGCGATCGTTGGGGCTATGGGGCGAAGTGTAGTATTCGCTGCGTGTGCCCCTGGAGTTATCTTAAGGGCACATTGCGCTAAAAAGAGACAACTATATTTGCAATGCATTCATCAAATATGTGTGTGTGCATAAGCACTTATAAATAAAGGTGAATCTTGTTAATGGGGCGTGGCTAATTGTTTTGTTTGTGCCGCAGTGAAAATAAACGCTGTTAATAGTGGCGCATGTTGATAGCGCCTGCAACGCCAGGCATACATGTTTATGCACTAATCATGGCTCTGGTTGTTGGTCATGCCCAAAACTGCTTACACGCCAGTGATGGAAGATGAGTCTGCATTATGCCATTTTCGGCCCTTTCGGAGCAGCCGGCACCTTAAGCACAATCAATTGATTTTCGGCACTATTTTGGCGTAACTCAATGCAATTAATAAATGATATAAACATAGACATGCAAGAAGAAGAAGCTCTCATTCGCATTCTGCATATATTTCATTTCATTTCATTTCATTTATTCAAACAGTCCAGGAATACAATACAATATTCTTACCGACTATCAAAAAAAAACTAGTATCTATTAGTTAAAATATATTTTAAGACTAAATTTTTTAACATCACTCCTGGTAGTGAGAGATCAATGTCTTTAAATTCATTTAACTCTCTCAGAGTACGCGCAATTGGAGCATTAAGAGCATAGGTAGATTTAAATCTATACACATGAAACGTGTCAGTATGTCGTAAATTTTTTACGGGAATGTTGAGCGGAATTCTATA
The DNA here is from genome assembly GCF_001687245.7 of Rhagoletis zephyria. Classification (NCBI taxonomy): domain Eukaryota; kingdom Metazoa; phylum Arthropoda; class Insecta; order Diptera; family Tephritidae; genus Rhagoletis; species Rhagoletis zephyria. Next base: position 6,935 of record NW_016157400.1, read on the forward strand.
CAAAATCTCAGCACAATCAATCGAACCTGTTAGGACATTTAAAACAAATGAGCAAGCCAAAAATTTTCTTCTGTGCTGTAGCAAGTGTCGGTTTAATAGAAGACAACGGGAATTGTATGAAGGCAAAGGTTCATCAAAATTTAGCGAATGCAATGCAAATTTTATAAATACTTTCTGTATACGCTCGATCCTATTTATATGCGTTATTTGGAAAGGCCGCCAGATGAAAGATGCCTATTCCAATCGGGACCTAACAAATGCAATATACAGTGTTTTGCGGGTGTAAGGGTCTGAAAAATCTGAACTATTACGACGAACAAATGCTAGCATCGCATAACCCTTTGCAACTAAAAAATTTATATGACTAGCGGACGTAAGCTTCGCTTTTTGCTTAAACAAATTTGTTGTGATTTAATCTCTAAAGCAAATATTGATTCTAATTTAATATACACATACTTTAGATTTCAATAATCATATACCCATTTTAGATACATATTTTTTGTGGAACAGATGCCGAAATATTTCTTACTACAGAAAATTTTACAGAAACTGAAATTAATTTTTTTTTAATTAAATACTATGCAATTTAGTGTTAAATTTCTTAAAGACGTTTCGGCTTTCGAGCCAAAGGCCGTAAACTCTGGCGGTACGAATAATATTATATATCTACCTATAAAATTATTTTCTGAAGCCGAGATGACAAATGTAGAAGCCATCACTCGGGAATATAGAGCATTAGCTTTATTTCAATGAGTTGATGTTTCCAAATGTGTGTCATATCGCATCTTAGTCACATTCTTCAGCTTGCGTTGGGCGCATTTTTTCATTTAAAAATTAAATTGAAACCGAAAACAGGAATAAGTTGGCTATAAAGACGATTGGGCATTTAATCTGCAAATACTTTAGTAATAAAATATACTGATGCTTTGTATTTTTGTAATTCAGGGTTAATGATTGAACGGCAATTTTTGTTCATACGTATGTTTTTTAACTACACAAGTACTTTCGGATATGCATTTTATAGTCCATTTAATTTTATAGTATAATAAAGTGGAAGTATTAAATGCCTCAAAATCGCGTTAATTTTTGGGAACTTTTTCGTTGAAGGTGTTGCACTTTTTCTTCTACATATATAAAGCATGCTCAAATTTCTTGAACATACAATTGCAATATGTATAAAGAAATTAAAATAAAAAGCCCTTCTTCTTATTTGGNCTGTAACCGCCAAAGCGATTTTGACCAACTGACGCCTATTAGAAATGCCAAGTGAAGCCAGAATACTTTCAGAGCTGGGGCGTCGGTGTCCATTCGAACGACATGATCAAGCCAGTTGAGCCGCTGTATTTTAGTACGCCACATACCAGCACGGGCATGATGAGTGACTTATAGTGTGGTTTTCGTACGTCGAGAGAGGACATTACTCCTGAATTGCCTACTCAGTCCAAAGCAGTACTTGTTGGCAAGAGCGATTCTGCGATGGATTTCCATGCGGACCCCTGCAGGGAGTGACGTTAGCTTATACCTAGCTTTAGTCTGTTTACGCGAACACTAGTGCTAACTATTAACTGCTAATTAAAGTGAGCTAGCTAATTAAAAGTGAGGTATTAATCGAAATCTCGCCAAAAAGTTAACTATAAGTTGGTTAGTTTTAAAAATTGATAATTTTTCACTGCAGGGTATTATCGGTGTTAATGCTGGTTCCCAAGTAAACGAAATTCTCTACTTTCTCGAAATTATAACTGTCAAAAGTGACGTGAGTTCCAAGGCGCGAATGTGCTGATTGTTTGTTTGATGGCAGGAGATACTTCGTCTTGTCCTCGTTTACCACCAGACCCATTCGCTTTGCTTCCTTGTCCAACTTGGAAAAGACAGGACAGACTTCGCAGTTTTTCTTACCGATGATGTCAGTGTCATCGGCATAAGCCAGCAATTGTACGTTCTTGTAGTAAATTGTTCCTGAGCTGTTCAGTTCTGCAGATCTTATTATCTTCTCCAACATCAGATTAAAGAAGTCACATGAAAGAGAGTCGTCCTGTCTGAAACCCCGTCTGGTGGCGAACGGCAACATAGCAGAGCTGGTGGTATTGCTCAACGTCATTTTTCACAGCCGTATGAGTTTTGAGGGGATGCCAAATTCAGACATAGCAGCATATAGGAAACTCCTTTTAGTGCTGTCGAAAGCGGCTTTAAAGTCGACAAATAGGTGGTGAGTGCCGATACTTTTCCAAGGTTTGGCATATTGTGAATACCTGGCCTATGGTAGACAATACATTCGATAAGACTTTGCAAGCTATGCTTAGAAAGCTGATCCCGCAGCAGTTGGCTCGCATGGCGGGGTCGACTTTCTTGTGGATTGGGCAGAGCGTACTTGAATTCCAGTCGTCGGGCATGCACCTTGTTACCTCCTTGCTATCGTAATTAAATAGCTCAGCTGACAGGCCCTCAGCTCAAGCAGCTTTGACACTTTTCATCATAGTCAGGCGCTGGGATATCGACTCCATCGTCATCGACTGGGACCTCGGGTTCGTCTTCTCCACTTCTTTCAGTGCTTCTGCCATTCACAAGTGTCAAAAGTGTTCCCTCCATAATCTGAGTACGTTTTGGACATCGGTCACTAGGTCGCCATGGTTGTTCCTACAAGAGTCTTGAAACCTTCCGTAAGTCGCTCAACTCTCTGCTAAAAATTTCGTGTGCCTTTTCTGTCGGCCAGCATTTCAAGCATTTTCTCACACTCCTCATCGTGCCAGTAATGAGTGTGAAATGTGGTTCCACTGATCGCGCAAGACATTGAACTTTCCTTGGATTATTGGGGGCCCTTTTTTTGCTGCTCCGAGGTTGGGTCGTATATTGGATGCATCAATATAGTAGTGCGAGTCGATGTTTGGCCCTCGGAGTGTACGTATGTACATCTAAAACATGGAAGCATGCCTTCCGTCTATCACAACATCCTCGATTTGGTTTCCCGTTTTTCGATGTGGATACATCCATGTAGCTTGATGGATCTTTTTATGCTAGAACCCAGTAATACATACTGCCAAGTTTCGGGTCCCGGCGAAGTCGATCACCCTCATCTAATATGTACGCTCTAAGATAAGAGAGCCTTTGATGCCTTGGATGCCTCGTCCCTATCTTCCATCGGGGCATTGGCACATATGAATGCGATGTTGAAGAATCTCGCTTTAATGCGGATTGTGGCTAGACTTTCGTCCACTAGAGTGAACGCCGGTCTCTTCCAGCCAGCTCTTCTTGATCAGCTGTTTTCTTGTTGGCAAATTGCTGTCTGCTAAAATATGTATTTATATGTATAATATGTAAATATGTAAAATATGTATGTATATGTGTAATATGTATGAAATATGTATTTTAAAAAGTAACAAGTAAGAAAGTCTAAGTTCGGGCGGAGCGGAACATTAAATACCCGGCGCAAGTATTAAATATATGTTTTTTCACCTTTCCGAAACCTTCCGCTAGATGGTAAGCCGGGGTGTATCAATTTTGAGTAAATTAGCGTCCTTCAATTTCGAAATATTGAAGTTTCAAGCATTTCTGAAATTTACCGTTATATGAGAAGCGGCCGTTATTTTAGTCCGATTTCAATAATTTTCAACGTTTTGCTTATATGTGGCAAGCACAATAACCACACCGAGTTTGGTACAAATTGGTTGAACGGTTACCGATATACTTATATGTGATCATAAGTGGGCGGTGCCACGCCCATTTTCCAAAATTTTACCACAAACGTATTTCTTGGTAAATAATTAGNTCAAAAAAGTAAAAAGCGACAAAAAAGTCGATAGTGAGTAATATAATCTATTGAAAAATATTAACCATATTTCCGTGGAATTGAGATTTGGAAAAGTTATTAGGTATTGGGGCGTATTCTTGTTTTCGCAAGAATCGAAAATCCTGAAATTTTTTTATCATTTTCTATACAAAAATTTTAAATTTTCGATACGTACGAAATCCAGAATATGCCTCATTATTCATAGTTCTAAAATATATTTCACGAAATCAAAAAATACAAATAGCTGAGATCCCTTTCTTTTTTAAACACCTAGGATATCACTGACCATTAAAAAGGACCCTGAATCACCGCAAACCTCAAAGCTTTACACATTTTTGTATATGATTTTTAAAATGAACGGTCCAAAATTAGCCGGTATACATATTTAAAATTTTTTAGAACCAGTAGTTGAATTTTTGTACTGAAAGGGTTAACCCTAAAAGTATAATCTACGTCTGCGAGGCGTATACGGAATGGGTATTTTTTTTTTTAATTTTAACACAAAATTTACATTTTATTTTGTTGTTTTGAATAAATGTGGTTATAGTTTTTATTAATAAAACTATGTTTTATTATTAATAAAACTCACAACTTCAATATTCTTTAAAAAATAAGGCAGGGCTAAGTATATTTTAGCTCACAGGTTATCTTTTAAGTACATAAGCCTCTACGGCGTATGTTAAGGCTTTATGTTACTCCCAAATAGATTAGGCTTTAACCCTAGAAGCTTTAGTTTGAAAGTGTGATATTAAATGCTTTTCACCATAAACAGCGCCAATTTTCAATGATTATTGTGTTTCAGATTAAGACTAATACCAGATATTGTGAAAGGTTGGACAATACCTTCAAGATGACGGTTTTCTCATGGCCCACTGCACGATTCTTAGAGTAGAGTAATGTCTTTTAAGAACTTAAAAATTATCCTGGGTTATCAGGTGTCTAGCAATACAAGATTAATTGTTGTCTTTCACGAAGTTCTTTAAATAAATTTTGAGCTAAGTACTCACCCGTATTTCGGGGTTACTAGTAGTTTTAATTAATTGTTAGTTTAATTTCCTATAAGATTTACCTTTAGGTTTATGCATTTTAAGAATACATCGAAAATTTGTTTTATAGAATCAATGTGAAATAATTGCAGAAACGATTAACCGGTTTTCTGAGCAACCGAGACGTCTGCTTTTTAAATAATTTTTGTAAAACAAATCGGCAAGTACATATCGTCCCCCGCATGCCAGAAACATGAATGTGTAAAGATGAAAATTTTGGGAATTTTGGAAGCTGGCATTTCAGGGTACTATTTTATATATATATATAAGGAAAATTTGAAAGTTAGGGGGGGCTCGAGCACCCCCATGCCCCTACCTGGCTACGCCCATGTATGCAATAAGTATTGTATATATATATTTTATAAAGGAAATGGTTCCTTATCGACGATTTTTAATTTATTGGCACATAGACCTGCATTTCGGCACATTTTCTCGGAAAAATTAGGCAAAATTTTAAATTTTGATTTTCCATCACTGGTACACGCAGGCTGTGTTTGAGTTCTCCGATGATGTGTATTTTTTAATGTTAAAAACGAATGTCCCACTAAAACAAGCTAAAGGAATGCCTACGTACTTGTAGATATACTACTAAGCATACATGCATATATATGTATGTACATTAGGGTGGTCCAAAAAGGCATGGGAAAAAGTAAAGTCGTAATTTTCATGCTCTCACCCCTTAGGAATGCTCTATACTGGAAAAAAACTTATACCCTTTTTTTATTACAAGCTTTTATTTAACTTCACTTGTATGTATGTATGTATGTATGTATCTTTGTATGCAGCCAATACTTAACAAAGTTCCCGAACAGCTACAGACTTGAAACTTCAAACTTAGCTCAGAACTCGAGGACAATGCAATATAAAAGATGACTTAATCCGCTAGGTGGTGCAGGAGTCGAGATATTTGTAAAACCCGCATTTACAGTCTGATTTGGTTCATATTTATAACATATATTACTTATATGAAAATAAATAAATAAGAAAAAAATTTGACCGATAGGTGGCGCAGGAGTCGAGATATTTGTAAAACCCGCATTTACAGTCTGATTTGGTTCATATTTATAACATATATTACTTATATGAAAATAAATAAATAAGAAAAAAATTTGACCGATAGGTGGCGCAGGAGTCGAGATATTTGTAAAACCCGCATTTACAGTCTGATTTGGTTCATATTTATAACATATATTACTTATATGAAAATAAATAAATAAGAAAAAAATTTGACCGATAGGTGGCGCAGGAGTCGAGATATTTGTAAAACCCGCATTTACAGTCTGATTTGGTTCATATTTATAACATATATTACTTATATGAAAATAAATAAATAAGAAAAAAATTTGACCGATAGGTGGCGCAGGAGTCGAGATATTTTTAAACCCCCATTTATAGTCTGATGTGGTTCATATTTAGAACATATATTAAATATATTGAAAATTTTGTTTGTTAAGGTCAAATCTAGCACGTTAGGTACAAAATGTAGCTAAAAAGCAGGTCGCGTAGTCGTAGACAAAATAAACTCCACTATAAAGTTTGTTGCAGTTCTTTTCACAGATATCTCATTGAAAATTATGTCAATGAAAATCTACCTAAACAAAAAAAAATTATATTTTTACCAACCAAAAAAGCTGCAACTAACTTTACAGTGGAGTTTATTTTGTCTATGACTACGGTCCAATCACTTTAATCATATTTTTAGCTGATTTAAAAAAGTTAAACTAAATCAAGTTAGGGAACTTCCTATTCTTCTTAAACGGAATCGCTATATATATCAATTATTTTATACTTTTTAGTTCTTGTTGTAATAAAAGCGTGTTTTTAGTTTTTATACCCGAGCGCACTTGTGCACAAGGGTATTATAACTTTGTTCACATAACGGTTGTTTGTAACAGGCAAAACGAATCGAGATAGATATAGACAAATGTATACATAAATGATCAGAATGAAAAGAGAAATCGATTAAGCGGTGACTGTCTGTCCGTCCGTC
>NW_016157400.1:13964-55385 GCF_001687245.7 Rhagoletis zephyria
TTTACCAAGAAATACGCTTATGATACAATTTTGGAAAATGGGCGTGGCACCGCCCACTTATGATCACATATATGTATCTCGCTAACCGTTCTAGCAATTTGAACCAAACTCGGTATGGTTATTGTGCTTGCCACATAAAAGCAAAGCGTTGAAAATTATTGAAATCGGACTAAAATTACGACCGCTTTTCATATAACGGTATATTTCAGAAATGCTTGAAACTGCAATATTTCGAAATTTAAGGACGCTAATTTACTTAAAATTTATACACCCCGGCTTATCGGTAGCTTTCGGAAAGGTGGAAAACATATATTTAATAATTGCGCCGGGTATTTAATGTTCGGCGCCGCCCGAACTTAGACTTTCTTACTTGTTAACTATAATTTTATTTATTTTGAAATTAAAAAATATTTACAGGTCGCTCAAAGCACCAAAGGTTTTCCATGTATTTAATATGGGGGAAAAACTCTTCGGAGAAATGGTATAGAATAGTTAAAAATCAATATTTTTCTACCACAAAACTCTGTTTATCTGCAGGAGTTTCCCCAATAATAATACCCAATTGTTTATTTAACCATTTTTTCATCGCAACTATAATTTATAGGTCCGCCAAAACCGCACAAAAACCCCGAAAAATGCAATGGGGCGACCAATAAAAAATCGTTAGTATAAAAAAATGGTTAAATAACCCCGTAGGGAAACCGCGGGCTAGTGAATCAAATTTATAGTTCCGTACTAGGTCTTTATCGCCAAAAACGAACTAGACCGATAGGAACTAGATCCCCACCAGTCCAAAATCTGCGAAAAGTGGTACTTTTAAAAAACAAATTTTTTCAGTTTTTTTTTTACTAGAAATCTATATCTAAAGTGACGAATTTAGAAATAGAAAAGGGATGCAGAACGAACTAGATCTTATTTGTCGAATTTAGAACCAGTTCGGAACTATCGAAAAAGGGATGCAGCGGGGGGCTTGTTTACTTTACATAGATATGTGTTTGGCGGCTTTTTCGTTCAAATACGCTTCTATTCTGTGCTTCGCAGATACTTTTTCATAGCTTGGTAATACAAAACTAAAATTTGTGTAACCATTTCAACATCTTGGGACAGTCTGGAATCTAAGAAATAACAGCGAGCACCTCTGCAAACTAACCCTGTAGGGAAAACACGAACTAGTGAACTAAATTTCTAGTTCAGTACTAGTTCCTTTTCGCCAAAAACGAACCAGTTCGATAGTAACTAGTTCCGCACCATGCCAAAAGCAGCGAAGTAGGATACTTTCACAAAACTATTTTATTTTAAAATTTAAAAGCAGGGACGGAAATCATTATGAGTAAAATAATTTAAATCAGCATTTAATCATTATTTTATAATTTTTATTTTTTTGCTCAGAGATATTCATTGTTTTTGAGTTTTATTTTTCCACTTAAAAATGATGATAGTTTATAAAATTGAAAATGCCATACAGACGCAACTTACTGAAATTTTGACCTGAAAAGTTTGGGGCTTATTCCCTTTATTAGGATGCGGCTACCTCTGAAAATGATACGTCGGAAATCACGCTGGTATAGTTTTTGAGTTTTTGAACGATCATTATTCTTAGTGAAAAAATAAAATAATCATTATTATCTTTGAGCGAACAAACAAAAATCTTAAAATAATCATTATTATTTAGGTGACGTATTCATAACTGTATCGAACTAGATCTGTCGAATTAGGAACTGGTTCGGAACTATAGAAAAAGGGATGCAGAACGAACTAGATCTCATCTGTCGAATTTGAAACTGGTTCGGAACTAGAGCCTAAGGGATGCAACGGGGGACAATTGACACTTCCTAGGACATCGCAATGTTAAATTCGCCAGTCGCTAGCATGCAAAAGAGAATTAACGCGTACTAGTCATGGTTCCAAACGCACCAGAACCGAACCAGTTCCGCACTAGTTAGTTTCCCTACAGGTCAGCTACAGCTAAAGGTATGTAAACGTACATTTCTTACAATCATTCAAACAAATTTAATTTCAAATTGAAAACACATTTCTTCCAAAATAACTTAAAATCACACACACGGAAGAACCAAAAAGATTGAAAAATCATGATACTTTTTTCTTTCGTCTGTCGATTTTAGAACTGGTTCGGAACTATAGAATTTAGGACTAGTTCGGAACTATAGAAAAAGGGATGCAGCGGGGGGCAACTGACACTTCTAGGACATCGCCACGTTAAATTCGCCAGTTGCTTGCATGCAAAAGAGATTTATCGCGAACCAGTACTGGGTCTAAATGTACCAGAAGCGCACCAGTTCCGAACTAGAGATTTTCCCCACAGGGAAACAATTGGGTATTATTATTGAAAGTCTCCTGAAGAGAACCAGAGTTTTCCGATCGAAAAATATTGACTTTCAAGACTTCTATACCATTTCTAAGAAAAATTTTATTTTTCCCATATAAAAATACATGGAAAACTTTGAGCGCTTTGAGCGACCTCTAAATATTTTTTGATTTCAAAATAAAAAATAGGGGCATATTTTTTCTACATAGAACAATCCTTGGGGGTGAGAGCATTGCAATTCCAACTTTACTCTTTTTGGACCACCCTAATGTACATATATATGAGTGCACATTAGGGTGGTCCTTAAATATAGGAACCAAATTTTTACATCAGATTTTCTAAGAGCGCGGTTACCCACGAACGTGTACGTAGCGTAGAAGTACGTAGAAACATATCTACGTCACGTTCATGCGATGGTGAGTTTTTGTTAATACGAAGAGGCCATAAGATAGATCATGTCAGCTGACACGTTTTCCGTTTTTACGTCCGTAGGTAACTGCGCTTTAAGCCTCAACCGCTACGTCGATGCTACTATAGTCGAAGATATCATATATAAAATTTGGTCCCGGTTGGATAGATACGGTTAAGGCGTGTCGCACAGGGGGGCAAAGTTCAGATTTCTCTATGCAGACTAAACAAATTAATTATTTTTTCATCTAATACCGCAAATCGATACTACAGCTGTCGAAGATGTCACATATAAATTTTGTCCCCAATTGGATGCGGTTAAGGTGTGGAGAACAGGGGTCAAAGTGATATCTCTGACCGTTGTATGTATTACCAACTGAGGGGTGAAACTGAACAAATCGTTCATTTTATGTTTTAAGGACCACCCTAGTGTACATATCTACATAATATCCGTATGCACGCACGTGGGTGGATGCATGTCAATTGGAATTGGGTGCAATCGAATTTAAGATATTATTGCATTTTGCGTGGATAGATACATATACAATTGACCGGTTTATGCAAACTATTAACAGAAATATATCCATTCAGCCTATGTATTTATAAGCCGAACTTGAGAAGCTTTCACACTTTAGATACATAAATTGCAGAGGGCGACAAAGAAATTAGGAAATACCTACACGTGAAACAAAATTTATTGTAGGCTGGACCTAGGTAGGGTCGAGTTCACCATGAAACAATGTTTCTTATAGTTCCTGAACCCTCCACTGTTAAATAAAAAAAGGCCATGTCTGATTAATGTGGTTATGCGGCGTTATGTCCAAAACTTAACCGTTTTCGAGATACCTATTACCTATTCCATCCCGCCCTGCCATGGCCGTCGCCAGGATCGAATTTAGGAGGGGAGGGCGGGGGCGACATATAAAAAAAATCCCAAAATTTTCATTTTTACACATTCATGTTTCTGGCACGCGGGGGACGATATGTACTTGCCAATTTGTTTTGCAAAAATTATTTAAAAAGCAGACGTCTCGGTTGCTCAGCAAACCGGTTAATCGTTTCTGCAATTATTTCACATTGATTCTCTAAAACAAATTTTCGATGTATTCTTAAAATGCATAAACCTAAAGGTAAATTTTATAGGAAATAAAACTAACATTTTATTAAAACTAGTACTAACCTCGAAATACGGGTGAGTACTTGCTCAAAATTTATTTAAAGAACTTCGTGAAAGACAACAATTAATCTTGTATTGCTAGAGACCTGATAACCCAGGATAATTTTTAAGTTCTTAAAAGACATTACTCTACTGATGCTTTCCATTTCCGGACAACCGGTCAGGTACGAGCATGATTTTTAATTTCGACCAAACTCAAATACATTGTTTGTTGGTCCAAATAATGAGACACGTATTTTTTCTTTTGCCTCGGAAAAATTTTACGGCCGAATTAAACGCGATTTTGTTTTTCAGGCAAAAATCAACTTTTCGAATTGACNAAAAACGTATATTTTCTATAAAATGCCCATAACTTTGTCAAAATTTAATAGATTGCAACAATGTTTTTACTCAAATGTCAGTAATTCTTGTCACTTCAAGATAGAATGATATAATTATTGATTATCAAAAGCTGAATAACAAAATCACATTTTCCCGCTTTTTATAATCGAAACTGTATGGTGGAAAGTGTGTTCTAATATCTATTTGATACACAAAAAATGATCACGGCTGTACTTTTTGCTGATATATTACATACATATGTTCCATTTAGTTAAACAATATAAGAATATTGTAGTATGTACCACAAAAACGTATATTTCCTATAAAATATCATAACTCAGAAAAAAAAATCTTCGCTATTAGAGAAAAGAAAAAAATACGTGTCTCATTATTTGGACCAACAAACCATATATTTGAGTTTGGTCGAAATTAAANAATCAATTTTTGCCTGAAAAACAAAATCGCGTTTAATTCGGCCGAAAAATTTTTCCGAGCCAAAAGAAAAAATACGTGTCTCATTATTTGGACCAACAAACCATATATTTGAGTTTGGTCGAAATTAAAAATCATGCTCGTACCTGACCGCTTGTCTGGAAATGGAAAGCATCTACTCTAAGCATCGTGCAGTGGGCCATGTGAAAACGGTCATCTTGAAGGTATTGTCCAACCTTTCACAATATCTGGTATTAGTCTTAATCTGAAACGCAATAATCATTGAAAATTGGCGCTGTTTATGGTGAAAAGCATTTAATATCACACTTTCAAACTAAAGCTTCCTTAACCCTAGAAGCCTAATCTATTTGGGAGTAACATAAAGCCTTAACATACGCCGTAGAGGCTTATGTACTTAAAAGATAACCTGTGAGCTAAAATATACTTAGCCCTGCCTTATTTTTTAAAGAATATTGAAGTTGTGAGTTTGATTAATAATAAAACATAGTTTTATTAATAAAAATTATAACCACATTTATTTAAAACAACAAAATAAAAAGTAAATTTTGTGTTAAAATTAAAAAAAAGACCCGCAGACGTAGATTATACTTTTAGGGTTAACCCTTTCAGTACAAAAATTCAACCACTGGTTCTAAAAAATTTTAAATATGTATACCGGCTAATTTAGGATCGTTCATTCTAAAAATCACATACAAAAATGTGTAAAGCTTTGAGGTTTGCGGTCATTCAGTGTCCTTTTTAATGGCCACTGATATCCTAGGTGTTTAAAAAAGAAAGGGATCTCAGCTATTTTTATTTTTTGCTTTCGTGAAATATATTTCAAAACTATGAATAATACCTAATAACTTTCCCGAATCTCAATTCCACGGAAATATGGTTAATATTTTTCAATAGATTATATTACTCACTATCGACTTTTCTGCCGCTTTTTACTTTTTTGACAAACACGGTCAACTGCAACTGCAGCTTGCACTTTAGTTTGATATATAGCTGATTTATGTGGCTGCTACAGAACGGCCTAACTAAGTCGTATGACTGAGCAATTATATATAGATACTAAAGGCCTGAACTACAAAACATAGCGACATGTAACACATCACGCAAGTGCCAGTTTATATCATGTGGCTTATACATGTTTGAAAGTGATATATGTATGAAGACATTGGTTGCGTTCATAAGACGTAGCTGTTTAGCTCATCTGCTACGTAACTGCTGGCAACTGTTGAACCCAACAATTACGTCTTAGAAACGGCTTGATGAATATGCTGCCAAATGAACAGCTGATAAATGTAATTAATGAAATTGCAACAAATAGAGATAGTTGCGCCGATACTATTTAGAATTCAACGCTGAGCGGCCGCCGTGTTGAAAAAATCGTTCAATGTTACAATGAATTAAACAGTGTTCAATTATATAGCAAACATCTTAAAAACATATATTTAGAAACGTAGTATTATTATAAAATATTTTAGTTAATTTATCACGTCAGTAATATAAAATATAATAAATTTGTTTGCAACTGCCACCTAACAAAGCGGCGTTAAATTTAATTTAAGCGCCGTAAGTCTTTTCGATCAGCTGTTTAGGCTAAGCCCAACACGTTGAGTTCTGGTAGCGTAAAAATTTACCGCTGGAAAAAATGGCGGAAAGTTGCCAACTGTTGGGCTGAGCGTAACTACTCAACTGTGCGTTTCTAAGACAAATAGCCAACGGTTGGGCAACAGCTACGTCTTACAAACGCGCCCATTGTTGAATAAATTAAAATCAAATCATGCATCATATTTATGCATGTCAACAAAAGGAACACATGCAACATATTCAGCATTATTATTTACATTAGCGGTACTCACTTCCCGTAGCATTTTAGGTGTAAAGTTACTACGTAGCAATCTAGCACGCATTTTGTTGTTGGAAGAGCAACAAAACATGTGGTAGATTGCTACGTAGCTACTTTACACCTAAAACGCTATTCAGCGCGAGCTCCCCTATTGTATGTACGGGAAGAGATTTTCCGAATTTTGCAAGCTCCTACTATGGTAAAATATATTAAACAATTATCTAATTAAAAATCTATATACCAACATTGGGCAAACGTGGCTCTTTGAGCCAAATGCGGCACTTTGCTTAGCAAAGTGCAGCTCTTTTTTATACCCGAGCGCACTTGTGCACAAGGGTATATTAATTTTGTTCACATAACGGTTGTTTGTAACAGCCAAAACGAATCGAGATAGATATAGGCAAATGTATACATAAATGATCAGGATGAAAAAAGAAATCTATTAAGCCATGTCTGTCTGTCCNAGGAAATACGCCTATCATAAAATTTTGGAAAATGGGCGTGGCTCCGCCCACTTATGATCACATATATGTATCTCGGCAACCGTTCTACCAATTTGTACCAAACTCGGTATGGTTATTGTGCTTGCCACATATAAGCAAACCGTTGAAAATTATTGAAATCGGACTAAAATAACGGCCGCTTCTCATATAACGGTGAATTTCAGAACTGCTTGAAACTTCAAAATCGAAATTTAAGGACTCTAATTTACTCAAAATTGATACGCCCCGGCTTACCATGTAGCCGTAGCTTTCGGTAAGGCGAAAAACATATATTTAATACGTGCGCCGGGTATTTAATGTTCGGCTCTGCCCGAACTTAGACTTTCTTACTTGTTTTACTTTCTCCTTGCTTAGAACATTTTTCTCTTTTTACTTTTTAAAATACATATTACGCATATACATACATATTTTACATACATACATATTATACAATAAATACATATTTTAGCCCACACCAATTTGCAAACAAGAAAACAGCTGATCAAGAAGAGCTGGTTGGAATTCACGCAAATCCCTAAATTGAATTTGATGGTTTGGAAGTTGAAATAGTAAAATGCGACTCATTAAACTAGTAGAAATAAGTAATTATGCGTTTAGACAGTGAACTGTGTCAGGGTTAGAATTCAGGATTTGTTTTCTTACGTTTTCAATTTTATACTTTTTACAGGTCTATTCTGCGCTGGTAACATAAATTCTATAACCGGTAATTAAAGTGTCTGTCAATTTTTAAACCTTTTTCGCATTCTGTGCTCTCTTGTAACCGGTAAATTTGGTTACCATCTCATATGCTGGTAACAAAATATTGCCCCGTGAAATATGCAATACAGGAATTTCCACAAATCTTCATAGCTGAATTGCTGAATGTTTTCACTGCATTACCAACGTACCTAGAATCGCGGTGACAAGAAGTGGTAACATATTTTGGTAATAAAATTTTCGGGTCACAAAATCTACGGTAACGTGCGTAATATTTTGGATATTTTTCTCTTGTGAAAGAACAGATGATATTTCGCCGGAATTTCGCTGTTGGACATTTTTTACTGGAGATTTTAAACGAACGTACCTATTGACTATCCAACATTTAACAGAATTGTTACGAACGGATTTAACTGACTTAAAACCAGATTTTGAAAATCTCGCCAAAGGGATCTTTTGAATTTTTTTTTATACCTATCTTACGTACAATAGAATAATAATAAAATTAATGTTTTTCATTTCTAATCATAATTTTATTTAAAAATAAAATTTTTGTTTTTCTTGTTCTTTTTTTGTGGCTCTTTGTAGCATTTAGAACTTAGATGTGGCTCTTTTCGGCCTCGGCCTTGCCCACCCCTGCTATATACATTTTCATACAAGGCAGGATTAAACAGTATTAAAAATATGCTGCAGAAACACAACAGCTTAGCTAAGAAGGAATGACATGCTATAACATTATGTTTTAATACATACGCTGGGAAGAAGTTAAGAATGTGTTTAAATCTAAATTTTGTTACCTATTTCACCGATTTGAAATCTGAAAACTATACCTTTCATGAGCATGGAATGGTATTATAACTTTGGTCCGATATTTGTAAGTACCAGAATAAGAAGAGATAGACCATGAAAATGTGTACTTATGTATGTGACCAGAACATCGAGCTGAGCCGACTAAAAGCTCAGTTAGTCAACGACGTAGCGTAAACTTAGGTTGACGTACGTAGCAACATATCAAATTTTCTGTTGATAGAGATAGAGAGCAGCAACGGCAACGNCTTAGATGTTGAAATTGACACTGAAAGGATAATAGAAAGATTCGCAAAATTGAATTTGAAATTTAAATTATTACAAAATTTTGAGTAAGTTGTTAGGTTACTTAATTACATCCTTCATTTTACCAACATTGTAAGCCATGCGGTGGTGAGTTTTGGATAACACGCGAATCCCATAAGGTAGATCGTGTCTGCGTCAACCTACGTCTACGTTACGTCGTTGACTGTTTGAGCTTTTAGGCATATGGCAACCGAACTTCAGATGGGTGGTTACTGGCTGAAATGGTTTTACAGATGGCAACTGCAAGCTGGTAACTGAGTTGCTATATTGGCAACGGAATTTTATGGGTGCTGCGGTAATAATTGAAGATTGTATATACATATAAGGTATACTTCAAAGCCTAGCGGGGGGTGGCCGGCTCGAGCCCCTCCCCCCTGCCCCTACGTAGCGACGCCCGTGCGCCCGGCACTTTGATTTAAATGTTGTTGTTGTTATTGCTTCGTATTTATCAGGCATTTCTAAAACCCATTCCGACGTTGTTTTGAAATTTGGCGATATAAAATAATTTAATTAATATTTTCTAGAATATGGAAATAATACACTGAGCTAGGACTTGAGCTTGGGACCTCAGGCATAACACACGAGTGCTCTGCTCTGTCGGCCATTGCGACTGTTGGCGCGCCGCGGGCAAAAAGGCATATTTATGCTTTTCACGGGGGATGAATTGGCAAACTATCACATCAACTGGTATGATGCTATTAGCATTCTGAAGCTGATGAATTCCTGACTTAAATCGAACTAGTCCGAAAAGGGCCAGACTTGTGCCAATTACAAAACGACTTATTAGCGTCTTATTTTATTTGACTTCAACATTACAATACAATTGAGTACACAAAAAATAACGTTTATTTAAGTTTATTGTAAACCATTAAACGAAGTACATATTCAATTATGTACATACATATGTATTAAGTATGTAAATGAACATATGTACGAACAACATTCGAACATCTTCGAATTATGAAAAAGCATTTGTGAAGAGCAGAACATAAACGTATTCAAACGAAAAATCGCCAACCAAAAGTTTGGTTATTATAAACAAAATTGTGGTTAATATAACCAAATCATTGTTGAAAATATCAACCAAGACATTGTTAATATTAACCAAAAATCACGTTGATTTTTTTTCAAGTTTGAATTTGGTAATATTAACCAATTTTTGGTTAATTTTTCTCTCAGTGTATAATTATGCAATGCAGTGTACTATTAAAGGCCGGTCCACATAGAACTTTGGCGTTGGCTTTGGCGTTGGCGTTGATTAACAGCTGACTATGAATACACACAATTTTATGGACACACATATCAACGGCAACGCCAACGCCAAAGTTAACGCACACAGAAAGATGGGCATCTCTCATCTTTTAACGCGCGTTGTCAATCAGCTGTTGCAAATAAATAAAATTATGTAAAATATTTTTAATTTTTAATCAAGTATGGGCAAGAAATATGATTTTTCATGCAATTATTGATATGAAATATTAATTTATCTGTCGTTAGTATGTTAATTTAGTGGTCAAAGCATTCGCTGCCAAGCGTTCATTGTAGCAAGCATACTTTTAACGGGCGTTCTGTCAAACCAACGCACAATGGGGCAGAACGACCCTATTGGTGGCAATAAATCGAAAAATGAAACTGCCCGTATGGGGCCATTGTTATTTTATTTTAATAGTCAAATACCCCACTGTTAATACTGTAAAAGTTTTAAACCGTTATCATAAACACATTTTGCATGATAAACATCGGCGCAAGCCATTCTTGTTCACAGATTAGCTTGAGTTTGGTGTGGAGAAGTTTGTAAAGTGTTTTTAATTAAATAAAAAAAAATAGAAATCATAAAATATTAAAGTTTTTGGTATGGAGCCTTCAAGTTCTGGTAAATGTTAATCTATTTAAGATCTTTTTTTGTGAGAAAGTGCTTTAAATTATATAAAAGGTAATTATCATAAAAAAACTTTAAAATTACTTTTTTTTTGCTTCTTTGTGCAAACATTGATCGGTTTAGTTGTGTTCCCAAGCAGTCCCAAGAACAATTTTTGTTGTTATTGATAGCATGTCTTAACTTAATTAAGGAACTGCAAGAAAATTCTGCGGTTTTTTGTGGTTTTGATAAAAAAGCTTCTTTACAAAATGTGCTTTCTGACAAAAAAAATGTGCTTTCTAAAAAAAAAAAAAATTTAAGAATTTATAATATTTGTTTTATCCTTTAGGTACTAGTTCAAACACAATTTTTATAACCCGGAGGGAGCTTGTCAACATAATGTGGTCAGTTGAAAATATTAATTTACAAGGGCGATTTGTGTTTCTGGAAGAAGAGTTAAAAAAACGAACAGGAAACTTCGATAACATAGGTTTAACTAAAACACTTTCTCGATTCAAATCTGAGTATAAAACTCGTTTTGAAAAGGCTTTTCGAAAATTAGAGACGTTTTTTAAAACAAATAATTCATGGCTTGAGACATCTGTTTCTTTTCTTTGTTGCCCTGAAGAAAAGCTTAAGCGTGGTCGACCAAGTGTTTCATTCGATGAAAGTAGTGAACGTACAAAAAGAATGAAAACAGAAAAACTAAGAGAGTCTACATCGATTTCTATGTTGAGTTTTGCTACTCAAATGAGCTTGAGAGCAGTGGGACAGGTTAGTGCTTCTAAAGTGTTAAAGGATATAACAACAACTACCCCTGACCGAGCAAAAAAATATCGGAAGTCATATAAGGATTCACTGGAACCTAAAAGTTGTAAAATGTCAGGCCAAGAAGCACTAGGGGTTGCAGTTGAAGCGCAACTATCTCGACATCAATACAATGTTATCAGAATGAGTGCACCAGAAAAATTTCCTGCATATAAGGTCCTACAAGCTGCAAAACAAAAATGTTATCCACCCCCCGAATGCATCGAAGTTAGCGAAACTTTAGTAAAGGTTACCCTTCAGGCACTACTAGATTTAACCACAAAGCGTTTGTTGGAATCACAGATGGAAGTAATTGGTGTGTTAACAACATTTGAAACGGAAAATCTGAGCTTGTTTTGCAAGTGGGGCTTTGATGGAAGTTCGGGACACAGCAAGCTTTCCATGGCCTTGAAGCAACTGATTCTTCGGTCTTCATTACTTGTGTTGTTCCTCTTAGACTTTCTTCCAGTTCTAGGGTTGTATGGCAAAATCCACGTCCAGGTTCTACAAGATACTGTAGGCCATTAAAAATAGAGTTTGTAAAGGAATCTACACAAATGTCTATTGCAGAAAAGAATAGAGTTGAAAATGAGGTGAAAAATTTGCGAAAGACAACAATGTTAATTGAAGAAAGAGAAGTACAAGTCAATACTCAACTTTTTACAATGATTGACGGCAAAGTCTGTAATGCTATTACGGAAACGTCATCAACACAAAAGTGTTTCATATGTGGTGCGTCATCTAGAAGCTTTAATGATATAGATAGTATGTTGACAAGGGAAGTTAAAACAGAAAACTTAGAGTTTGGACTGTCCGTTCTTCATGGATGGATAAGGTTTTTCGAAAATTTACTTCACTTAGCCTACAAATTGCCTCTTAAGAAATGGCAAGCTCGAGGGGATGATGACAAGATAGTTGTTGCTGAAAACAAAAAAAGGATACAAAAAGAGTTTAAAGATCGTTGTGGTTTGATAATAGACAAACCAAAGCCCGGATTCGGGAACTCGAATGATGGCAATACAGCCAGGCGTTTCTTTCAAAATCCTGAAATTTCCGCTGAAATTACAAAAATTGATGTACAACTCATAAAAAAGATGCATATTATTATGATTGTTGTGGCTAGTGGCTATGAAATAGATGTAGAGAAGTTCAAAAATTTCGCAATCGATACTGCCAGATATTATGTGGAAAAGTATCCCTGGTATTACATGTCACCTACCCTTCATAAATATTTCATTCATGGACCGGAAATAATAGCCCATGCACTGTTACCGATTGGGCAACTGTCTGAAGAAGCTCAAGAATCAAGGAATAAGGACTTCAAAAATTATAGAGAGCACCATTCTCGGAAATCCAGTAGAGAAAACACTAACCGAGATATTTTCAACTCTTTTTTATTAAGTTCTGATCCCATTATTACTAGCATGAGGAAACTACCCGAAAAAAAAGAACAACACATCCCAATTGAAGCATTGAGTTTTCTTAAAGCTCCCCCTGTTGATAATACAAATTCTGAGGTACAAGAAGATAGCAGTGATGAAGAAAGGTGTGATTTTATTCTAAATTAATGAAAAATCAATACATTTATGCAATTCTCAATTATGTTCTATTTTCTGCATTAAAATAAATGTTATGTGTACTTATTTTTTGCAAAGAACAAATATATAATTGTTTGTATTTATAGCCAAATTTGACAGCCCTAAATGTTTATATATTAAATACGGTGGGTATCTTCATTTGACAATTTCTTCCGAAATTAAAAAAAGTGGGCGTTTTGGTGGGCGTGGTCATTGTTGGGTTTTGAAATATCAATATATTGATTCTATAAACAATTTCAGAAATTTTCAGGTTGCTAGCTCTATTCCCTGATTTATTGCCACCAATAGGGTCGTTCTGCCCCATTGTGCAACGCCAGCGCGGAAGCCAACGCGAAAGTTCTATGTGGACCGGCCTTAACTTGTTTGACTTGTGTTTAGAGAAACTTTGAATTCTTAATTTATTCGTTATTTATGTGTTAAAATAAATATAAAAAAACTGTGTTTTCAATGTAGAGAATGTTAAAAAATTCTGGTCACCTTACCCTCGGCAGGCAATGGCAAACCTCCCAGCGTATTTCTGCCATGAAAAACAGCTTCTCATAAAAATACAATCGCCGTTAGGGATGTCGGAAAAACATCGATGCATCGAAAATAGCGATGTTTTGCTTCGATGCATCGAAAATTTTCCACCCGATGTATAAATAGTCGATGTTCGATGCATCGATCGGTGTTTTTTGAAAACTGACATCTACGGTACATTGAACCGTCATTCCAGTTTTTCAATTGTTCAAAAAAAAAGAAGTGACTTTGGCCAAAAAATTTAAATAGCTGCAAGAAGTTCCGTTAGAAACATAATTAGCTCAGTTGCAGTAATTTATTTCAAATTTTCTACAATTTTGCTAATAACATATTTTTGAAACATTATCTGAAAAATCCTATGCAAATCGATCGCTCACCCCAGAGCTCGAAAAAGCAAAATTTCGGATAAAATATATTATCTCAAACGAAAAATTTGAAAAAAAAAATTTTAGTTTTTTTATTTTAATCTTCAATCGCAACCATTTTTTAGGCTTGCACGAGATTATTTATAGAATAAGAAATCGTGTACAACTCTTCGTCAACGTGAAAAATTAAAACAATTGGTATGTAGATACTATGAATGTATGTATGTATGTCAAATCGAACTTTCTGATAATACTTTTTGTTTATTTCCGCGGTGCACGTATGTAGGAAATTTCACTTTCAACTGTGTAACCAGACATTTGTATGCGCATAAAAATATTAAAAAATATTAATTAAAAAATTAAAAATTAAAAGTTTACTTCTCCAAGCGCCCTCGGAGAGCGAATAGACAAAATTTTCGTGCTAATTATCGTGCGTCTAACGCTGAAGATTATTATCGAAAGGTAATATTTATACCGCTATCGGATAATATTTTGCTCGATCTCCGAGAAATATTGCCGAAATAGACATTCAACATTTTTGATTTGAACTTATTACTTCCATCTAAAATTGGGGAATATAATACGCCTGCCAAAAAAAATAATGCTACCGAACGCGTAAAATCGCTTGGAAAACGATACGAACTTTTCTTAGAAAAAGACGGTATCAATTTGGAAGGAGAGTATAAAGTATGGTTGGAACGATGGACAAATAAGGAAAGCGTAAAGCCATTCCCAAAATCAGCAGCAGAAGTTCTTGGTAAATGCGACGAATATGCTTTTCCATTGATTAACAAACTTCTCCGCATTCTGGTCACACTTCTAGCTAGTAACGCTATTTCCGAAAGAAGTTTTTCAACCCCTCGACGGTTAAAAACATGGTTGCGTAGTACCATGAATGAAGAAAGACTGATAGGTCTAGCACAGCGTTGCCGCTTTGGTAATTTTTTACCAAAACTGGTAATTTTTTTCTTTTTAGAACGAGTTCGGTAGTTTGGTAATTTAATTTTCAGTTTGGTAATTTTTTTCAACGCAAGTCTTTCCTTTTAAGTTTAGTACTAACTTATTACTTATAAAAATTTATAACTTTGAACCTTACAATTGCACAAAACAAAAAAATTTGCTTATGTACTTAGATATGTATGTGTCTGCACCTTAAGAGAGGCAAACATTGTAAAGGCTCTTTAATGTAACAATTTGCTTTGACAGCTCAGAACTTTTAATATGAGTTCGCAATGTAGCAATTTAAGTAATTCCCAATATGGCGGCTCGATCACTGTCCCCACATTCCCACAAATCATGGTTTTGGAAAATTGTTACTTCACAGGACTAATTACAATTTTGCGATTAAATACGAATGTGACCCATTTATAAAATTGTAAAAGTAAATTGTATCTATTGTTTAACCATACATTTTCTGGTTTCATGTTTTGGTTTTAAGCTATGTAAAATACTCTAGGTAAAAAACTGTATGTTAAGCACCTTTTAAATAATCTCTGAGCGATTTTTTTGTTTCATGTTTTAAATATATTTACGAATTGTATAGACACAATCCCAGACGTGGTGTATTTGTTTGGAATATTATGCTCATAAAAATTTGGTAGTTTTTTCTGAGTTTGGTAATTTTTTTGTAGATGTTTGGTAAAAAATTAAAATCTTTGTGGCAACACTGGTCTAGCACTTTTGCACGTACACTTAGATGTTGAAATTGACACTGAAAGGATAATAGAAAGATTCGCAAAATTGAATTTGAAATTTAAATTATTACAAAATTTTGAGTAAGTTGTTAGGTTACTTAATTACATCCTTCATTTTACCAACATTGTAAGCCAGAAAGAAGTATTTATATGTAAATATTGCAAAATTTCGCAATCGATACTGCCAGATATGATGTGGAAAAGTATCCCTGGTATTACATGTCACCTACCCTTCATAAATATTTCATTCATGGACCGGAAATAATAGCCCATGCACTGTTACCGATTGGGCAACTGTCTGAAGAAGCTCAAGAATCAAGGAATAAGGACTTCAAAAATTATAGAGAGCACCATTCTCGGAAATCCAGTAGAGAAAACACTAACCGAGATATTTTCAACTCTTTTTTATTAAGTTCTGATCCCATTATTACTAGCATGAGGAAACTACCCTATACTACCCTATACTATTTACTATGTAAATGTTGCATTAATAAACCCAAGGTATAACTTTACATCTTGTGTTTTTTTTAAATAGTACATGCAATTGTTTTATTAGACCTTGCACCAAATTCACAAAATATAAAGTAATATTATATCACAAAACACTTTACTTCACACTTCACAAAAAATACTCGAACCTATATTTGCATGAAAAATAAATTAGGGTTAGATGCCTGTAATTTAACGTTATTTGACAAGTTGATCCCAACTACGAACGTCCTTTTCAGATTACTTTTGTTAGTCTGATAAACAAAACAAACAAAGGTAAAATGATTATTATCTTTAATTATTTTCTCTTAGTTTGTACTTGAATTTAGGTTTAGGTATGCTCAGCATTCACAGAGGTTTAGTGAAAAACCGAAATCATCACTACAACAATTTATCGATTTTTAGAAGACACTCGAAGACTATTGTTTAAATAAACAAGTAAATTTTTTGCAAAAAAACAGAACGGACTTCAATTATCATGTAAAACTTTAAGATTACCGTTAATTTCTTCATGATCCAATAATCGGATCTAAACCAAATTAGGATGGGACCACCTTTGAGGTATCACCTTTCCTCCAAAAAGAATTGTCGAAATCGGTTCTGCGGTAACATATGTACATAAAAAAATAATTTTCAGACGAATAGATAACCTCCTCTTTTTTGTCTTCTTCTTCTTTTTTGGCGCTGTAACCCCCAAGCGATTTTGGCTGAGTTAAGCAAAGCACGCCAGTCGTTTCTCTTCTGTGCCACCTGACGCCAATTGGAAACGCCAAGTGAAACCAAGTCCTTCTCCACCTGATCTTTCCATCGCAGTGGGGGCCTCCCTCTTCCTCTGCTACCACCAGCGGGTTCCGAGTTGAATACTTTCAGAGCTGGAGCGTCGGTGTCCATTCGAACGACATGGCCAAGCCTGCGGAGCTGCTGTATTTTAATTCGCTCCATTATGTCCATGTCGTTGTAAAGCGCATACAGCTCATCGTTCCATCGTCTACGGTACTCGCCGTCGCCAACGCGTAAAGGCCCGTAAATCTTCCGCAAAATCTTTCCCTCAAGTACTCCAACAGCCGCCTCATCGGATGTTGTCATTGTCCATGCTTCCGCGCCATATACCAGCACGGGCATGATGGGTGACTTATAGAGCGTGGTAGCACTTGTCGGCAAGAGTGATTCTGCGTTGGATTTCAATGCTGACATTATTATCGGTGTTAATGCTGGTTCCCAAGTAAACGAAATTCTCTACTTTTTCGAAATTGTAACTGTCAACAGTGACTTGGGTGCCAAGGCGAGAATGTGCTGACTGTTTGTTTGATGACAGGAGATACTTCGTCTTGTCCTACGGTTGCCAGACGTACTGATTTTATCAGTACAGTACTGATTTTTCAACTCTTGTACTGATTTTATTAATTTCGTCAATCAGTACGCTAATGTCCTGATTTTTCAAAATTTGTACTGACTTGTACTGAATTTCCAATTCAAACAAAACACTTTAAGATTTTCTTAAGGTTTTTACATAACGTTGGAACTTCCTTAAACCCTACTGTAAAAAGTAAGAAGAGAATAATTTAATTATTGTTGGCATATTTAAGATAATATTTCATATGCCCAAGAAATTAGTACAACAAAAAGTTCAATCGTTTTATAGGCATATCGCCGGGTCGTTACGTACCAGATAATATGATGGAGTTTAACTGCTGACTCTTTTTGTCGAGTGTTGCTAGTTATCTCGAAAATAACTTTCAGTTTAATAACAACAAATTTGGATATTCGAATCGCTTTTGCCTATAGCTTACAACTACAATTGACGGACACTGTAAAAGAGTTTTACATAAAATACATATAGTTAGATATTATTTTTAGCGAACTCTTAGTGTTTAAAATTTTTTGCGTAGTTGAAAAAATTATATTAAGCCATGAGGAATTATATATGAAGTCCTTAAATACTGGTACTTTTCCACAGTTTAACGAACTATGTAATTTTGTTCCTTTTTCAATACTACTCGCAAACGAAGCAACTGAGAGGATCTTAAGTATAAAGTTCGCTTGCCGGCGCAAAGAAAAACCGGCTTCTAATTAAAATTATTTAAAGTGAACTTTATATTAAAAGTAATTTCAAATGAAATGAAGATGGAAATGATCTCATTATTGCTATTCAAAAATGTCATAAAAATAAAATAATTTATTGGTTTCTGTGTAAAATGATGTGTACACTCTTTGTTAAAATTAATAACACTTTTTTGTGAACTATTTTTTATTTATATACCAAAATATTGTTAAAAACAACTACTTTGGCGTTTATGGTATTATCTGTTACTTTTATTCATAATTTTGCTTTGAACAAATATATACTGAAGAGTACTGATTTTTTTAGCATGAAAAAGTCTCTGACTGATTTCGCGCATAAAATATCTGGCAACCCTATCTTGTTCTCGTTTACCACCAGACCCATTCGCTTTGCTTCCTTATCCAACTTGGAAAAGGCAGAACAAACTTCGCGGTTTTTGTTACCGATGATGTCGATGTCATCGGCATAAGCCAGCAATTGCACGCTCTTATAGTAAATTGTTCCTGAGCGGTTCAGTTCTGCAGATCTTATTATCTTCTCCAACATCAGATTCAAGAAGTCACATGAAAGGGAGTCGCCCTGTCTGAAACCCCGTTGGGTGGCGAACGGCTCGGAGAGGTCTTTCCCAATTCTGACGGAGCTGGTGGTATTGCTCAACATCATTTTACATAGCCGTATGAGTTTTGAGGGATGCCAAATTCAGACAGCGGTGTATAGGCAACTCCTTTTTTGAAGTCGGTTAAAAATAATGAAAAATTTAAGATTCTGGTGTAAAGACGAATTCGCATTTTAAGATTCGAATGCAATTAAGGTAACTAACAAATTTGTATATTAACTCATCAATAAGTTCATAATAAACTTTATGCAATATATATTCCTCTGTAGGACTCGGTACAACTCAATTGTTACAATAACAAGTAATTTTTAAGCAAAAACCGCAACCGACTTCCATTCTCATATATAAATTTAGAATTACCGTTAATTTCTTCATGATCCAATGATCGGATCTAAACCAAATTAATATGGGACCTTCCCTGAGGCACCAGAAAAAGAATTATCGAAATCGGTTAATGTGGTCCATAGTTATGCGGTAACATACATAAAAAAAATATTCCGATGAAATGATAACCTCCTCCATTTTTGAAGTCAGTTATAAAAAGAAAAATGAATGAGGTAAATTATTATACATTTTTAATAGATATCTTTTAACATTTCTAATAAAATTTACATTAAAAAAGCTCAGTAAGAAATTAGAAAATCTATGTCTGCCAAATAAAAATGTGTAATATTTTAATTTACATATATATTTTTTTGTCTATTTTGAACTAGTATGAGACTGGTATATTTTATCCATAATTGGACTAGTATGGTTCTATCTATTTTTAACTAGAGTTTTGGGGTATGGGACTGGTATATTTCCGATCGAAATCTGACAATTGCCATCTCGTAGGACATACCCATGTTAAAAATACCAGTTGCTTGTATGGAAAGAAGATAGTTAGGAGCTAGTTTACACCTACTACATTTGACTACAGGATATATACGTACATGCATGCACATGTACGTATGAACATTTTCTTAGGCTACAATATTCGTGTGAGGTAAAAGGTGCTTGTATCAAAAGTATCGAGTACATTAATGATACGAAAGTAATTAAGACTCCGTTATGCATACTTGGCATTGGCGTTGTACCATAAGGAATCTGTTAAATGAGCTTCGCGTGTAAGCGGTTACCCAACGCACAGCATTACATTCGTAAAAGTCTGTTGGTTTTTGATTTATTTATTCGTTTTAATCTAGAAAATTGTAACAATTCTTACAGCTTACAAAGAAAGAAAATTAGAGAGCACTTAAGACTAATTAAATAATTCATTTAATAACATTTTAAAATAGTATTTTGTGTAAGAAAAGTCAAGACCATTGAGAGTTGAAAGCGAATTAAATTCTCTCAAAGTTCTCAGAATCGGAGCATTACAAGCATAATTTGTTTTGACCGTGCCCAACCAGAAAAAATTACGATTCCGCAGACTCCGCTGCGGAATATTGAAATTAATTTTTGCGAATAGAGATGGGGAGTCGATCATCCCATTTATTAGATCATAAACGAAAGTGAGAGAGAGAATAGTCCTTCTACTTTCCAACGTTTTTAGGTTAATGAGCATACACCGACCTCTGTAAGATGGAATTGGCTCAGAAAATTTCAGAGAACGTAAAGCATAGCGGATAAAGACTTTTTGGACACGCTCGAGCCTACTAATATGACATGCATAATATGGTCTCCATATAAAAGCAGCAAATTCTAGCTTAGAACGCACAAACGAAGTATATAACACCTTTAGAGTAGAGGGATCGGTAAAGTCTGATCTGAAACGTCGAATAAAAGCTAGTACAGTATACGACTTTGCAATAGTGTAGTTTAAATGACTTTGAAAGGAGAATCTAGAGTTGAAAATCACCTNACAGGATATATACGTACATGCATGCACATGTACGTATGAACATTTTCTTAGGCTACAATATTCGTGTGAGGTAAAAGGTGCTTGTATCAAAAGTATCGAGTACATTAATGATACGAAAGTAATTAAGACTCCGTTATGCATACTTGGCATTGGCGTTGTACCATAAGGAATCTGTTAAATGAGCTTCGCGTGTAAGCGGTTACCCAACGCACAGCATTACATTCGTAAAAGTCTGTTGGTTTTTGATTTATTTATTCGTTTTAATCTAGAAAATTGTAACAATTCTTACAGATTACAAAGAAAGAAAATTAGAGAGCACTTAAGACTAATTAAATAATTCATTTAATAACATTTTAAAATAGTATTTTGTGTAAGAAAAGTCAAGACCATTGAGAGTTGAAAGCGAATTAAATTCTCTCAAAGTTCTCAGAATCGGAGCATTACAAGCATAATTTGTTTTGACCGTGCCCAACCAGAAAAAATTACGATTCCGCAGACTCCGCTGCGGAATATTGAAATTAATTTTTGCGAATAGAGATGGGGAGTCGATCATCCCATTTATTAGATCATAAACGAAAGTGAGAGAGAGAATAGTCCTTCTACTTTCCAACGTTTTTAGGTTAATGAGCATANGAGCATTACAAGCATAATTTGTTTTGACCGTGCCCAACCAGAAAAAATTACGATTCCGCAGACTCCGCTGCGGAATATTGAAATTAATTTTTGCGAATAGAGATGGGGAGTCGATCATCCCATTTATTAGATCATAAACGAAAGTGAGAGAGAGAATAGTCCTTCTACTTTCCAACGTTTTTAGGTTAATGAGCATACACCGACCTCTGTAAGATGGAATTGGCTCAGAAAATTTCAGAGAACGTAAAGCATAGCGGATAAAGACTTTTTGGACACGCTCGAGCCTACTAATATGACATGCATAATATGGTCTCCATATAAAAGCAGCAAATTCTAGCTTAGAACGCACAAACGAAGTATATAACACCTTTAGAGTAGAGGGATCGGTAAAGTCTGATCTGAAACGTCGAATAAAAGCTAGTACAGTATACGACTTTGCAATAGTGTAGTTTAAATGACTTTGAAAGGAGAATCTAGAGTTGAAAATCACCTCAAGATCAATAATTTCACTCGGATTGGATAACCTATACCCATCAATGTGATAGGAGGTAGGAATAGAAGAACGAGATTTGGAATAAGAGACATGGAGACACTTGCTTATATTTAATCTTAACTTATTTATTTTGCACCAAGCATCGACGTTATCTAAATCAGATTGAAGATTTACAGAGTCCGAATAACTCGTAATCGCTGAGTATATCTTCAAATCATCAGCATACAAAATAAAGTTACAGTAGTTAAAGCAACTAGAAATATCATTAACAAAAATTATAAAGAGTAGAGGACCCAGTATACTTCCCTGGGAAACACCAGAGGACGCAATGAAAGAGGCTGATGACACACCATCAACATTAACAACACATTTCCGAGAGGAGAGATAGGATTTAAACCATTTTAAAAGGGTGGAATGAAATCCTAAAGCTATCAATTTGGAAATTAAAATTGTGTGGCTAACCTTGTCAAATGCTTTTGAGAAGTCTGTGTACACAGCATCTACTTGAACACGGTTTTGGAAAGCAGACATACAATATTCAGAAAACACTGCAAGGTTAGAGACAGTTGATCTACCTTTCATGAAACCATGCAGATCAACGGAGATTGGGCGATTGACTGAAAAATAAATTATTTCTTTCACAATAAGTTCAAATAATTTTGAGACCGTGGATAATTTAGAAATTGGTCTATAATTGGTAATGTTATTCTTATTACCACTTTTAAATACTGGATTAATAGAAGTTACTTTCCAGGTATCTATGAAATCACCTCATTCAAGTGATTTTCTGAACATTAGAGAAACTGGATAGGCAAGTGCAGAGCAATTTTTAAAAATATACGAAGATAGCCCATCTACATCAGCTTTTGTGGATGCTTGGTGTTGCCGTATTCCATCTTCAACATCAGCCAGCATTAAGGTTAGCGAACCAAGATTGACTGGGGAATTTATATCGAGTTCAATCTCACAAGCCAAATCCGCATCAACTTCAAAATTAGAGCAGAAGAAATCTGCAAACAGATTGGCTGCTTCTAGAGAAGATTGTGCATGAGTTTCGTTGTAGTAGACAACAGAAGGAATACTTGAACATGATTTCCTTGATTTGACATATCGCCAGAAAGATCTAGGACTTGACTTTATGTCCGACTCGAACTTAAGAATATAATTTCGCTTTAAATGCCTTTCCAAAGATTTGAGTTCCTTTGAATAATACAAATATTTATCTTTATGAGCAACGGAACTAGATAGCTTAGACTTTTTAAAATATTTCTTTCTCAAGTTTTTAAGTTTTCGCAGCTCCTTAGTATGCCATGGTATTCTATAACTAGTCTTTTTAAGCGCACGTATTTTTTCAACTTCAACCCCGGCAAATAAGAAATCCCAATCTAGACTGTCAACTGCTGCATTAACTATTTCAAAATCAAAATTTCCATAGCAAACGTGAGCAGCTTCATTATCAGAACAAATCACATTAAACTCGTAGAATTCCAAATTAAGGACAAGCGGTACATGGTGTAGGCCAGGAGTAGAGAGAGGGTCTAGGCACTCACACATGAAAAAATTCAAGTCATCATTGATGAAAATCAAGTCTAAAATTCGAGATAGACTATTTGAGAAATTATTAATCTGAACAAGTCCATAACTTAAAAAATTATCAATCAAATGAGATTCCGCTGTACTATTACATTGTTTGGATACATTTACCCATTCAATATTGCCAAGATTGATGTCACCCAGAACACATATATTTCCATAATTAGATGCTAAGCCTACAACCATGATACAAAAAAGAAGGTAGTTTCAATAAACAACTTTTTGATTAAAAAGGAGATTTTTGACAATTGCTCAAATGTAAAAAATTCGAAGCGGCGTTACCCAATATAAGTTTTTTGGTGGAGGGATTTATATCCTAAATTTGATAGTATAAATAAAATAGTTGTATTAACATTTACCTTCTAAAAATAATAAATATCTTATCTTAAAAACGTTCTAATTTTACATTAAATTCGATAACTACTTGCCGAAATCTTTACTTTTACATTAATAAAATTGTAGCGAACATATTTTAACATTTTTTTAGTGCCATTATGTCATCTGATTATTACACAATATAGCTAGCCAGGACTATTACAATTTTCTTTATTGGATACGATTGTTTCTGATATAATTGAGACACTGAAATTACACATTTCGATATTGTCTTTGTCTATGTCTTTCAAGTAACTTGAAAACGGAATTTATCGTTGTTTCTTTGGGTAAAAATAAATATATTTTACTGTTCAATACTGGAGGGAGTGTAAAACAAAATTGATGATTTATTGTTAGTATAAAAGCTAGAAACACAATTATCAACTTATTGAGCATTAGAACTCTTCCCTTTCAAAAACAAAAGGGAAAATGTTCGGTTATTTATGCAATGGTTTTGGGGTGGGAGCGGAGACGGATGGGGGGCCATTGAAAAATGGGGTAAAATTATCATTTTGACAGAGAGAATGTAAACTCGAGTTACGTCAACCACAGGATTTTTGCGCAAAATACCTTTCCACGTTGTGGGCTTTCGGCAGCGCTTAGAAAAAATAATCCTCATCAGTCCAACTCCGGCTACGCTGACCACAGTATTTTTTACAAAAAGGTCCATATTTCAAACCGAATTTATTCATAAATCTGTATCTGAAAATTTGAAATCTTTTTTTTAAACAAACGTTTAATTGTTTGACCACACGTGTGTGTTAACATTTTTCGCTTTGGATTAAGCGTTTGGACACAACAACCCAAAATTATTGGTCAAATAACCTAGCCGTACCCAACAAGATACCTTTTGCTTTTTCTAATTTCGATTCTAAGAACAAAATGTTTGTAAATAAACCAAAAATTAATAAGAAAAATTGGAGGATTTTAGATATTGGACACGGTAGCATGAAATGTCACAATCTACTTAATTGTCAGGTTGTTAATATGGCGACGAAAAAGTGGCAATGGAACTACCTTCTTTTTTG
This sequence comes from Rhagoletis zephyria, assembly GCF_001687245.7. Lineage (NCBI taxonomy): Eukaryota > Metazoa > Arthropoda > Insecta > Diptera > Tephritidae > Rhagoletis > Rhagoletis zephyria. Next base: position 38,772 of record NW_016157400.1, read on the forward strand.
TATCATGCCTACAACATTTTCCACGTGCGCTTTATACAGTGTATCATTACTTGACGGTGGAATATAGGACGCACAAAGTAAGAGACTTGAAACGCCCTTCACGGATACACACAGCTGGTCCAGGAGTGTGTCCATATTCATCAAAGTCAAAAGCGATGAGCAGTACTTCCGTTGAACGGCAATTAGGACCCCTCCACCTCTGGAGAGACCAGTTTTCATAACATCTCGATCTTTGCGAAATACATTGTATAAGTTGGGATCAAAAAATTCATTGTCAAAGAAGCTATCATTTAGCCATGTCTCAATGAGAATAAAAATATCATAGTCCATACGCGAACTCATCACTAAAAGTTGCTTAGATTTAGTTCTTAGCCCAGAAATATTTTGAAAATATATTTTTAAATTTTTCTACGTAAAAATGGTATAGCAGTGCATGCAAAGGGGATGATGATTGGATTAGTAACGAATACATACAGGTTAGAGGTTTACGCCGACAGGCCTTGCGGCGGCGGCGTGGTCAACTTCAAAAAGAATCGGTGCGTCTGGAAACGCAGGCGCTACTGCCCATAAGGTAGATTCCAAAGAGCCATGAGGCTACTAAACTTATCATGTCATCTCGTCAGCGTTAGACCATGCCAATTCAGATTATAATTCTATTTAAATCATTCATTGAACTAGTTTTAAATTTAATTACGTTACTTCCTTCTTGAATTAAAATGTTGGGTGCCTGGCGCTGATGAATGGGCGAACAGAAGAAGGTCTGAGGTATATACATACATACACACATGGCTCTGTATGTTCTCTACACTCTGCAGGAAATGCATCTAACTATAAGCTAACTTTAAGTTAATTAGGAAGGAGCTAAAAGTCACTTATTATCTGTATATTTGCTTTGACGAAAGCTAACTATATTTCTACGGAGATGGGNAACAAACGTTTAATTGTTTGACCACACGTGTGTGTTAACATTTTTCGCTTTGGATTAAGCGTTTGGACACAACAACCCAAAATTATTGGTCAAATAACCTAGCCGTACCCAACAAGATACCTTTTGCTTTTTCTAATTTCGATTCTAAGAACAAAATGTTTGTAAATAAACCAAAAATTAATAAGAAAAATTGGAGGATTTTAGATATTGGACACGGTAGCATGAAATGTCACAATCTACTTAATTGTCAGGTTGTTAATATGGCGACGAAAAAGTGGCAATGGAACTACCTTCTTTTTTGTATCATGCCTACAACATTTTCCACGTGCGCTTTATACAGTGTATCATTACTTGACGGTGGAATATAGGACGCACAAAGTAAGAGACTTGAAACGCCCTTCACGGATACACACAGCTGGTCCAGGAGTGTGTCCATATTCATCAAAGTCAAAAGCGATGAGCAGTACTTCCGTTGAACGGCAATTAGGACCCCTCCACCTCTGGAGAGACCAGTTTTCATAACATCTCGATCTTTGCGAAATACATTGTATAAGTTGGGATCAAAAAATTCATTGTCAAAGAAGCTATCATTTAGCCATGTCTCAATGAGAATAAAAATATCATAGTCCATACGCGAACTCATCACTAAAAGTTGCTTAGATTTAGTTCTTAGCCCAGAAATATTTTGAAAATATATTTTTAAATTTTTCTACGTAAAAATGGTATAGCAGTGCATGCAAAGGGGATGATGATTGGATTAGTAACGAATACATACAGGTTAGAGGTTTACGCCGACAGGCCTTGCGGCGGCGGCGTGGTCAACTTCAAAAAGAATCGGTGCGTCTGGAAACGCAGGCGCTACTGCCCATAAGGTAGATTCCAAAGAGCCATGAGGCTACTAAACTTATCATGTCATCTCGTCAGCGTTAGACCATGCCAATTCAGATTATAATTCTATTTAAATCATTCATTGAACTAGTTTTAAATTTAATTACGTTACTTCCTTCTTGAATTAAAATGTTGGGTGCCTGGCGCTGATGAATGGGCGAACAGAAGAAGGTCTGAGGTATATACATACATACACACATGGCTCTGTATGTTCTCTACACTCTGCAGGAAATGCATCTAACTATAAGCTAACTTTAAGTTAATTAGGAAGGAGCTAAAAGTCACTTATTATCTGTATATTTGCTTTGACGAAAGCTAACTATATTTCTACGGAGATGGGCGCGAAATAGTCAAGGGTGGTTTACCTCTGCATTAGATGTAGTCAAGGGTGTTTACCTCTGCATTTGATGTAACTTGCAACTATCTACTTTTGGACATAAAATATCAATAGAAAAAACAATATATATTTTTTTTTATTTACTTATTTTATTTTATTACATTTCATATTTCTTTCCATATTCTGCTGTAGGTGGTCCCATATTCGAACTCCGTCAGTTATAATTTCAAAATGATAATATGAAATTTCGATCTTCCTTTTATTTGTCCTTAAATCGAAAAAGTATTTGCGAAATGCAGAATATTTAAATAGAAACGCGTTTAAAGAACTCAATCTCCTTTATTGCTCCTGCATTACTTGTCAACTAGTTTCAAGCTAGCTTTTTGTAGCTAACTACAAGTTACATATTTTATAGAAATCCCGCAAAAAATCTTACTCCAAGTGGGTTATTTTTTATCAATTGATAATTTTTTTCTGTAGGACAGATCCGTATGTACTATTTAAATTTAAAGAAATGAAAAATTTTAAAAGTTAAGTTATTGGGATAATTTATGTCGCTATCAATAAATTTTTGCGATAATCTTATCGACCGTTATGTTAAATTACGGAGTTCTTACGATATTTTGCGGATTACATATTGAAAACAAGGTTGGCCTACTTTTTTCCAAGAGTTCAACCCATCAACTCGAACCAGAACGGACCTTTTTGACGCACTGTTTAAAAAAATGGCTTATATATGGTTAAAATTTCCACTAAAATATTAAGCGCCAAATTTTTCTAAGGAGAACCGAAAGTAATGAAAAATAATACTTATTTTTACCAAAAAGGGCGAACTTTAACCCTTTGTAGAAAACATTGCGATGCGAGGGAGTAAAACCTTCCTGGGGTTTGACCACNCGTTAGACCATGCCAATTCAGATTATAATTCTATTTAAATCATTCATTGAACTAGTTTTAAATTTAATTACGTTACTTCCTTCTTGAATTAAAATGTTGGGTGCCTGGCGCTGATGAATGGGCGAACAGAAGAAGGTCTGAGGTATATACATACATACACACATGGCTCTGTATGTTCTCTACACTCTGCAGGAAATGCATCTAACTATAAGCTAACTTTAAGTTAATTAGGAAGGAGCTAAAAGTCACTTATTATCTGTATATTTGCTTTGACGAAAGCTAACTATATTTCTACGGAGATGGGCGCGAAATAGTCAAGGGTGGTTTACCTCTGCATTAGATGTAGTCAAGGGTGTTTACCTCTGCATTTGATGTAACTTGCAACTATCTACTTTTGGACATAAAATATCAATAGAAAAAACAATATATATTTTTTTTTATTTACTTATTTTATTTTATTACATTTCATATTTCTTTCCATATTCTGCTGTAGGTGGTCCCATATTCGAACTCCGTCAGTTATAATTTCAAAATGATAATATGAAATTTCGATCTTCCTTTTATTTGTCCTTAAATCGAAAAAGTATTTGCGAAATGCAGAATATTTAAATAGAAACGCGTTTAAAGAACTCAATCTCCTTTATTGCTCCTGCATTACTTGTCAACTAGTTTCAAGCTAGCTTTTTGTAGCTAACTACAAGTTACATATTTTATAGAAATCCCGCAAAAAATCTTACTCCAAGTGGGTTATTTTTTATCAATTGATAATTTTTTTCTGTAGGACAGATCCGTATGTACTATTTAAATTTAAAGAAATGAAAAATTTTAAAAGTTAAGTTATTGGGATAATTTATGTCGCTATCAATAAATTTTTGCGATAATCTTATCGACCGTTATGTTAAATTACGGAGTTCTTACGATATTTTGCGGATTACATATTGAAAACAAGGTTGGCCTACTTTTTTCCAAGAGTTCAACCCATCAACTCGAACCAGAACGGACCTTTTTGACGCACTGTTTAAAAAAATGGCTTATATATGGTTAAAATTTCCACTAAAATATTAAGCGCCAAATTTTTCTAAGGAGAACCGAAAGTAATGAAAAATAATACTTATTTTTACCAAAAAGGGCGAACTTTAACCCTTTGTAGAAAACATTGCGATGCGAGGGAGTAAAACCTTCCTGGGGTTTGACCACCACTAAGGTGCTCTTCATTGAAAGTCTGTTTAAAATATTAAAAAAAAAAATACTCACGAAAATCAACTTTGTTTCATCCCTAATAATTGAGGAGTTAGATGGAATGAGTTAGATAGCAGAAGCTGTTTCAGTTAAAACTGCTTTCTGAGATATTGGCGTTAAAGTTTTTGATGTGTTCTAACTTTCTTGTTGTTGTAGTATGTGTATAAAAAAGTAGTATTGTTGTAGTATTGGAAAGAGTTGTCTACTGCGGAAAAAATCGTTAGATTACCAGTATTCGACCCTAATTTAACTGTAATAAACGCTTTCGATCGAAAAATATGTTACCAATGTTTTTTTCTGAGTTACGCTCTTTTTGAAAAAAAATAAAAGAGATCATATTCTTGTCCAGTGACCCAAATTATGCAAAAAAACTCCTTTAAAAATGTAATTTTCTTTTCGTAAAATTGTGTTTTTAAACGAGTAGTATTTAGTTCCTTCAAACGATGTATTTAAATGTACATCGCCGATATTTTCGTAACTCGGCGGCAGCGCGTGAGGAATGACAAAAATCGGCGGCGGCGGCGTATACCTCTAATACAGGTATCCAAATTTTCGTTACTTTTACAGCCCTAATGTAGGTATATCTATATATTTTGAAATGTTCAGTTTGAATACATAGTTTAAATTTATTGGTTTCAAACAACTTGGTCTTTTTCGGAATTGAAAAATTTACGAAAATTTAAGCCGTTCTATATGTTTTCGGATACGAGAAAAGTACGACAACAGCAAATCGTTCGTTTCTCTGCTGGCTGTGAAACAACTTTTCTTTATATTCGCATTCGCTCTGTTTTTGTTATTTAACTACATCTGAGAAAGCATTGCTACCTATATACCTACGTTAATTTTTATAGGCAGATAGACATAGGGAATATGGATATAAGACAGCGATGTCCAGCAGAGGTGCGCGCAGTTAATGTGAAACTCAAAATTACCACGCTACCATGCTACCATGCTAATACGAGCAAGTGGTGCAACATAAAACTGGAATTCCATAAGCAAGCGTATGCGTGCGTCTGACAGCCGAGTTGTATACATTTGTTCTTATGGGATGAACTGCAGAAGTACGCGCGTAAACGTAGGAAACGGGCAAAAATTCGAACATGAATTCGAATACGCATTCGAATCAGGGTTACCACTGGTTCAAAAACCTACCAAAATGGCTTCTTTCCTACCATTTCTTTTAATCGAGGAAACGGTGTTTGACAGCATTAAATACATTTCTTTTTGCTGGTTTTCATACTTAGGGCCAGTTTTTCAGTGCCAGTTTAAACTTAGATTAAGTAAACTGAGTTTGAATTTAACAACTGGCTGACATTTGATTGGCTAATCTTAGTTTAAACCAGCCAGATCGGGCGTTTAAACATAGTTTAAACCACGGCCGTGCACTGAAAAACTGGCCCTTAAAATAAGATTTCCAGGTAAACAAAAATATCAGAGTAATAGCTGTTGGGCCTCCGCACACTCCCCTGCTAGTCCACCACTCGAACGCACACTGGAATGGGCAGTAGAGCTGGGATACTATCGATAGTACCGCCACTCGATTGTTTTCGAAACGATAGTTGAAAACATCGATAGTATCGATAGTACTGTCGTCGTGAAAGATACTGAATTGCAACGCTCAATTGCTTGAAATTTAAAAATTTATAAATTTATAAAATTTATAAATTACTTTGTAAATTAAAGAGATTGTATAATTTTTTTTTAAATTTGAGTGCATCAAAAAGAACTTCTTATAATAATAAAATAAACGTATTAATTTATGCGTCTGAATTATATAACTTACATACATACACTTGCATCCCCTTTAATAGCGACAAGCGAAATCTGAATTTATTTTTTATATGGCAAAATTAAATTCGGATTTTGTTTGTCCCTTTTGAAGTGCAAAGAAGTGAAATTGGCTATAAAAATAAATTTATAATACTACAAAACAAATAAAATAAAAGATATTCGTTTAAATTGACAACTCATACTTATAAAAGTTCAACTGAGATCAAATACGGTGGCGCATATCAAAATCCGGACAAGGGAAATTATTAACATTTTACCATATTATAAGAAAACGAAGCTTTTTAATTCGAATTTCCATAAAAATTTTGTGTATGCAGTTTTATAGCCAATTAAATTTTACTATAACTCAGCGTAAGCTTGAAGTTGCTAAAAATCCCAATGACTTAAAATTTTTTTTTGCTAACTGTGTTGTGAATTTTCTTTTATAAAAAAATTAATAGGCGTATTCTCTGAGTATTGCAAAGCCCTTGCACGGTGCACGGATTGCATGGTTTGCAAAGCTGTCCCATACGAAAACCGGTTTTAACCGTGCAATCCGTGCAATCTGTGCACCATGCAAGGGCTTTGCAAGACTCAGAGAATACCCCTAATGTAATATGTAGAGATGTAAAGAAGAGATATTGTGAAGTCTTGCTAAAACCGACATCGATAGTTTTCAAAAACTCTCGATAGTGGCGACGGTTGTCAACTATCGATACTAATATCGATAGTATCCCAGCTTTACTGGGCAGTCGGCCGAAATCAGGTTTCAGTTTTGTATACACCCTGTAGGGAAACCCCGAACTGGTGAACCAAATTTGTAGTTCTGTACTAGATCTTTATCGCCAAAAACGTACCAGTAGGATAGTAACTAGATCGCTACCAGTTCAAAAGCAGTGATATGTGGTACTTTTAAAAAACAATTTTAGAAATCTATATCTAAAATGACGAATTTAGAACTATAGAAAAAGGGATGCAGAACGAACTATATCTCATCTGTCGAGTTTTGAACTATTTCGAAACTACTGAAAAAGGGATGCAGCGGGGGCTTTTTTACTTTAAATAGATTTTTGCTTGGCGGGTTTTTCGTTCAACTACGCTTTCAGTCTGCACGTCGCAGATGCTCTTTCATAGTTTGGTAATACAAAACTAAAATTTGTGTTAACATCTTAACATTTTGGGACCTTCTGAAATATAGCCAATAACAGTCAGCACCTCTGCAAATTCAGCTACAGCCAAAGGTATGTAAACGTGTTTTCAAATGCAAAGTTTAATTTACATTCATTCAAACAAATTTGATTTCAGATTGAAAATACATTTCTCTGCAAATAATTAAAAATGCTACCATGGTAACCCAAAAAGAAAACATCTTGTTACTTTTTTTCGTTTACAACTGGTTCTGAACTATAGAAAATGGGGTGCAAAGCGAACTAGATCCCATATGTTGAATTTAGGACTGGTTCGGAACTATAGAAAAGGTAATGCAGCGGTGGACAATTTCCAATTCCTATGATATCGCCGTGTTAAATTCGCACGTTGTTTGCATGCGAAAGAGATTTATCGCGAACAAGTAGTGGTTCTAAATGTACTAGAAGCGCACCAGTTCAAAACTAGAGATTTTCCGCACAGGGCATGAACTACGCTTGATTGTGTTAGTGCATGTGGCACATCCAAATAAACATTGGGCTTGGTTAACAATTCGAAAATGATTGAAAAACTAACATTTTTTTCAAGTCTCACCTTCGGTAACGAATGTGGAATAGGTTAGCATTCGATTCTAGAACTAGGCCATTCTCCAGCAAAACGGAACCTTCGTTATCTAATGAATTTTTCCTTCGATATGAATTCGAAATCCAGCCCATTATCGAATTGAAATTTTGATGAGAGAGAGTGATTGTATTATATTTCTATTCGAAAATGAGCTGGATTTCACTTCCTCTCTTGTTACTATGGTTTTAAATTTTTTCTAACCCAACTCGAATGTATTTCCAATACACTATGAACGTTGGAAAACTTAGGTTGGGTATGAGTTCGTTCTCAGTTCGATATTCATATTGGATATCGAAGGGAATTTTCGAACGTTCGCCAAAATGTTTATAGGGATGGAAACAAAACGACCCTGCAGGAAATTGCGCTAGTTCAGAACTAGCGCAGAACTAGCTCATTAAGAGGCGGTACTGGTTCTCGATCTATCCCAACGCAATGCTTTCAAATGTCTCTTTTTACATGGCGATGTTCTACGAAGTGGAAATTGTCACCTCTGCAGAACTTTGGAACTAGTTCTGAACTGGTTCCATTTTCGAAAGCTCTGGGCCAATAAGTTTTTTTTATGAGAAAACATTTTTAAACCAAATTACTATATATTTCTTCTTTTCTGAACTTTTTCCGTTTTGGACAGATCTGCGACAATAGGTTTTTTATGAAAAAATTTTGATCATCAGATTGATATTTTTTAAATCTTTCTGTTCTTTTACATATTGCATTTTTTATTTTTTTTTATTCTTTTATTTTTTTATATTAAATTTGATTATTTTCTCTTAAATTTTTAGGCGGAACTCAACAATTTAAATGTATTAAATCTGAAAATCACAACCGCCTCCACCGCGATTTGAACTTGCGACCAACGATGTTGGAGTCGTAGGTCATCCCGCTGAGCTGTTTTAGTATTGTACGAGAAGTGAGAATTTGTGCATTTACTTCTCAACAGACCGCAACTACCACACCAAAAGTTTCCACTGTCCCTCCCTGCAGCCGTTTTGCACTAGTTCGGAGATAGTTCTGAAATGTATAGAGCGGAACTAGCGCTTTAACAGACTGTCTCTAAATTTTACTGCAGGGGAAATACAAAACATGTTGTCAAATGTGTGCGTGTCAGTCTACCGTCAATCCGCGATTTTCGCCGACTGAAATGAACGACCTAAACTCGAACTCTATTCCCCCACTTATCCACACAAAACCGGTTTTAGGCGGACTGAGCATACATAAATAGTACAGCACACAAAAAAAAAGTGGTGTGTGCTTTTAACTAGACCCACCACCGACATTTATTTCGACCAGCTGAATCCGATTCTGAAGTACGTTTCACTTCTCCTTTCTCAAAATTTCGAGTAAATGGCGTGAAACCAATAAAAATGGTGAAAAATTCGCATAGTTTTTAGTTTTAATAAAGGCTTCGGAGTAAATGACGTGAGAAATCGTAACAGAAAATAAAATTCCATCGTAGATTTTTTATACATCGCTCATTTGCATACATAAATTATGAAATATATACATATACATAAAAAAGGTAAAAATAAACCTTACGGTTAGGCTTGCAAAATGTCGGGGTCTAACTACGAGCCTCCGGGCTTGGGGTAAAATCTGCATATTCTGTAAACACATACATTTGTTATGTAACACGCCTTTGAATCGCTCTTCTAGTGTAATTTAATATAATTTCGCAACTGAATTTTAAAGAAAAATATCTGATTTATAAACCTGCCTTTACATCCATGAATTCAATCTAAAATAAAACTTTTTATAACGTGTAAGGAGTTCAGAGAATTGCCGAAGGTAATTGGTAAAATTCTGCCCTAACTAGTAAGCAACGAGTTTTTTAAAAGGTATCTGATATAATGGCAAACAGTTGAACCCATCCAAATAGCAGCATGAGGGTAAAACTGATAAATATTTACTTCCCAGTGAATTTGAGTATGTATGATGCATCAACTTGTCGAAATAACAACTGTCAAACGCTTGTAAGCGCACACTATTAGTCTGTTCCATTGAACTTCGGACTAAAACCTGTGGAACTGTCAAACTACAATTTTACTCTCTCAAATGAGAGTAAAAGGAGAACAGATGCAGAAGTGCATAGGAACGTAAAAAGCACTATTTACTGTAAAAACGTCAGTCGGTTTGTTTACATGTGATTTGTACAACACTGATTTAGCTGAAATATCACTAAATAATTATTAAAATCTATACATATTCAAACATTTCGTTGTTTAATTCCATTTTTTTACAAATATAAGGTACTTTGCTTTCATCGCTGTTTGTTTTTGCTTGCACATGCAAATCAGCTGATCGTTTGACACTTTTCATGAACTTACAGGAAAAAAAACTCCGGACTAAATCCTGTAACTTCTGACTAGGAACAGTTGCTCAGTTACTCTCTCAAATGTGTTCCCACTTACAGGTTTTATGTCAATAGGAACGACTTCCTGTAAGTTCTGACTAAATCCTGTAAACCGGACTGCTATTGGAACAGACTATATGGAGTTGCTCAGTTTTTACGCACGTAAGCGCATGATAACGGATCTCGCATACGCTTGTCTATGGAGTTCCAGCTTAAGAAAGTGCTCCTTTTATTTAAAAAGTTTCACTCCCATTACATATTCAGTGCTGCAAGCGCCTTTGTTGTGTCATACATATTAGAGCTGCAAAACTATCAATGGCACTATCGATAGTATCGATGGTTTTTGACTATCGAAAAAATCGATGGGTTTGTAAGCACTATCGATAGTTTTCACTCATACATACATTATCCAGTAACTGCCACACCTAAACAAAAGCGTCGGCGTTGTCTGGCTGTCAAACAATTTTCATGGCCATACATTTGTATGCAGCATACCGAAACAACGCGGCGTCAACGCTGAGCGGTTGGAAAACCCGATTTAGACAGGGCGTTAGGAAGTGAAGTTGGCTGCAGAAAACTGCGAAACTGTCATTTTCGTGGTTCATACAAACAAACCTATGCTTATTGTTGGTGTTATTTCTGCATTTAACGTAGCGTTGACGCTTTTGTTTAGGTATGCCAATTCGGTGTTAACGCATTTGTATAGGTATGCCGGTTAGAGTAAAAGCCGGCAGTACCTGCATCATCTGGTTAGCCGGAAGGGACATTTAGCAAAGCAGGGCAAATAATTTCAGAGCGCAGATGCTGCTTGCAGCCAAAAATCGTTGATAAACTTTTGCCCCTTAACAAAAATATGGATATACTAGCTTATATCCACGGGTTTCACCCCACGTTTTTATACAAATATGAAAAGGTATTTAATGAGGTTATATTTTATTTCTGTGCCCATTATTTATATTTTTTAAGCGTGTTAAGGTTTTTAGGCCGGTTAATACCACTAAGTTTACCTTAAAATGGTTCCAGGGATACGCCGCGTGAACGTGTAACCTTCTGGAAGGTGTCACGGCGGGTTCTAATATTTCCAACTCAAATTAAAAAACCTTGCCTTGATAAAATACCACCACTAAATAAATAAATACTTCAAGAGGTATGTATGCCTCATGAGAGCTTTGGATTATATGGCCGAAGCCGGCTCACCCTTTTCCATTAAATGAAACTTTTTCTGTCAGTACGGCACTTATGAACTAAATCTCCACAACAAATTTAAAATACTTCCAGAGATTTTCTATCCTTCTAGAGATATGCATTAAGAAAGTTTTAGTATGTATAGGCGGCGACATGCCTCCTCTTTTAATAGCTCAAGTTTTTTCCATGAGCAATTGATACATTTTTTCATACACAACTCCATACCAAGTTCCAGTTTTCTTCCACGAACACTTCCTGGCAATAAAAAGTCAATTTGTACGGGAAGTGCCACACCCCTTTTTATTATAACCCTAATTTTCTTCCATGAGGTTGGAATTGATTTTATATACCCCAATACCAAGTCCCAGTACTTCACAATGAGCACCTCTAGAGATATGCAGTATAAATAGCAAATTTGTGCGGGAGGTAACACGCCCCTTTTTCGAATAACGCAAATTTTTCTTCATGAGCATGGAATAAATTTTGTACGCACATCTCGGTGCCAAGTTGCAGTCCTCTCAATGGGTATGGGATCATGAACCAAAAAAAAAGATTTACCCAACAAATCAGTCGCCATATTGTGAATGAAAACAGGGATAAAACGATACCATGGAAGTATCGATACCCGTACTTGGAAGTAGCATCGAAAGAAAGTATATTTTGCTTAGCTGCACATCCCTCTTTGCACGAAAAACTTGTGCACCTAACCGAAAAATGCACTTAAGCGAATTTTCTTTACTACTTCAATGAGGAAGGTATCCGAATCCCTATGAAACCAAATAATGGAGAAGCACTTATCACGTAGAAAATAATGCAAGCGAAATTTTTTTTCGAATGGTATCTTATTATCTATATAACTAGACAAATTGATAGCCATTTCCGTTGTTCTGCGATATGAGTAAAATAAATAAAAGCTTGTAAAATTAGGTAATTGTAGGCCAGTGCAGGTAAACGTAATACTTTCTTTGATAATTGATACTAGTTGCACAATTTTTAAGGCAGCTATCGCCAATGTGCAGGTATGTTGAATGCATCTATCGGAGCAGTTTCCTTACAAATGTTAAAAATAATGTCTCAGATGCGCATTTTGGGGTAGGTATCTTAAATGTGCACTTAAGCATAAAGGCAGCAAAGCAAAATATACTGTATCGATACCTAGTAAGTATCGGGCTAATAGTATCGATACCTACTTATATCGATATTTGTACCTATATAAGAATTGTTTGTATAAAAAACGCTATAACATATCAATGAATTTTTGTCAAAATAATTTATGTGACTATCATTTTTGATTTTATATGAATGGTACTTAATCTTTATATGAAAAACTTTAAGTTTTAAAACATGTTTTACGAAGATGGCCTCCCGAAAAACAAAAAACAAGTGCCAAGTGCAATAAGTAGTTTCTTAAAAAGTCCCCAGAATTTGCTTCTTTCGTATGTACGTGCATATTTTACTTGTTATACTTTATATTTACTTTGTACAAACAGAAACCGTTAAAAACAGTTATTTTATAATATATTTCATACGATTGAATTAATGAATAAATGTCATCTGTAATATAACACTGTTCAACAGAAGTTTTGCAGAGTAACACTGGTATATTTCTGAACGAAGTAATCATGTTGATAATTTTTAGAGTGAAAAGTTGCCAAGTCCATTTTTAGAAAATTTATAGGGACAAAAAAAAAACTTTTCAAAACAATTCCTTCAAGAATTTTGCAGAAGGTTCCGTTGCAAATTAAAAGATTTCGAGTTTTTTATGAGCCTATCGATTTTTCTATGCCTCTTTCGGACTTAGTAAATTTGCCTTTAATTGAATATAAACGGGTAGAAATAAAACAAGCACGTTACCTTGCTTATTGGACTTAGCAACTTTTCACTTAAAGCTACCGATATTTTAATAGCTCTTTCTTTGTAGAACTTTCTTTTCGTTGGCAACTAAGCTTCAAAAAATGTTCAGATATTCACGATAATAGTTAGATTAAAAAATAAAATTCCGGGAATAAAATTGTCACTGAATCGGGTTTCGATACAAGTACATTCTTTCCATACCTACTCAGTACTCGGTTCAAAAATATCGATACCAAAATTACTTGGTATCGGACGAAAAGTATCGAGTATGTTCTTGAATTTACTTGTATCGTTTTATTCCTACCAACCCATTCAACTTTTGTTTACATTGTGATTACCGCGTGTTTGTTTCAATTGTGTAAATTAAATTAAAAGTTTTTGTTTATTTAATGTTTTTATAATTAAAATGAAGTGCGCAGTGTTTAATTACTCCAACTCCCATAACGCCAAAGACAAAAAAATTGGGTTTTTTACCTTTCCCAAGGATGAAATACTCCAACGAAAGTGGGTACATTTTTACCGGCGTGATGTAAATGTAAACACGCAAGAATATGCAGTGAACACTTTCTTCCAGAGGACTTGGAAAACTATACAATATTTGAAATGGGTAAACATTGCTTTTATTATTATAATAATAATAATAGATTGGCGCTTACACATATGTTAGTGTTTGGCCGAGCTTCTCCTCCGGTTTGTGGCGTGCGCCTTGATGTTGTCACACAAAGGGAAGGGACCTACAGTTTTACGCCGACTCCGAACGGCGATTGTATTTTGATGAGAAGCTAGTTTTCATGGCAGAAATACACTCGGAGGTTTGCCATTGCCTGCCGAGGGACGACCGCTGTTAAGAAAGAACTTTTTTTCTATATTTTTTGCGATGTTGCTTTGACCAGGGTTTGAACCCAGGTGCTGCGGAGTGGAAGCGCGCACTGCTTACCACTAAACCACAGCGGCCGGCTTTTGTTATTACAAAACATTTTGCTACATAGTTAATATCCATAGGATTCGCGAAATATAGAGAGCTTCAGCCAGGCGCAGTACCGAGTGCATCCGTACCCTGCAGTGAAAAGCCAAACCAGTTAGAAAAAGTACTAGTTCATTAAGTAGTATGTGCCTACCAGTTCGACAATTTCGAAGAACTTAGGCGATCAGCGACATCTGCCTTTGAATTGCCAAAGCCAAAAATAAAACGCAATTATAATTGCTTTTCTTACAAATGTCGGCTGTGGCGTCACGTGAAGACTACTGGTTCTGGTTCTGAAATTGCAGGTTCGAGGCCGCTTGGAGGTGGTTAAGATTTTTAAAGTTAAATAAATGTAAGTAAAAATAATTTATTCAACTTATAAATAAATAACAAATTTGATAATCTAATTGCATTGCAAAAAAACATTTAGGAAGAAATGCTTGTGCTATAAAAACAAAGAAATTAAACAAAAATATTTTTTTTTTTTATTAAATTTAAAAATTACAATAAACAGCCTAAACAAAAAAATAAATTTATAAAAAACAAAAATAAAATAAAAAATAGAAAATAAAAAAACTTTCCTGCGTCAGGATTTGAACCTGGGACCTCAGGCTTACCACGCGAGTGCTTTGCTCTGTCGGCCATTGTGACTGCTGGAGCGTCGCGAGCAAAAAGGCACACTTATGCTTTTCACGGGGCATGAATTGGCAGACTATCTCATCAACTGGTATGATGCTACTAGTATTTATACTAGTAGATGCTGATGCATAGCCTGACAATTGACATCTCGTAGGACATCGCAATGTTAAAAATACCAGTCGCTAACATTGAAAAAGGATAGAACGTGAACTAGTTGGGCTGAAACGCAAACCGGTAGAATTCTAGTTCACAACTAGTAGCTTTCCCTGCAGGGTAGAAGGTGAACCAAGTGATGTTACAGCTCGTAGGGACCGTGTCGCGCTACGAACGAACAAAAGGCTTGTTGCAGAACTGCTAAGGGAAATCTACGAAAACCACGACGTGACTGATACCAAGAGTGTGACCTGCACTGAAGAAGTAGCAACTTGTTCAGGACCGACGACGGGTATAGCAGATGCACCGGCTACTGCAGGAACAATGAGTTTGCAACCGTGCGTTCTTGAGAGCAGCAAGTCCTTGTGGGAAAAGTTAGACAGCTAGAAGCACATATGTAAGTATATTAACTTTATATTTTTGTGATTTACTTTCATTTTAGAAATTTAGTGATACGTTGAGAAGGGAAAACTTTTGCTTGCGTGAAATGCAAATAAAGCGTGACAAAGAAATGTCCCAGCTGCAACAACGTCTACAAAAAGCCGAGTTTGAGCGAAAAAATATCGAGGAGAAATTGCGGACAATATTTACAGCAGGTCAAATCCGAAAATTGAAGATCGGATTGAAAAGGCGTAACTGGTCAGAGGAGGATATTTCCTACTCCATCACGCTTTATTCCGCCAGCGCAAAGGCTTATAGGTTATTAAAGAAGAAGGGGTTTCCGCTTCCTGCTGTGCGCACGCTGTTACGCTGGGGTCAAAAAATTGACATTGGCCCTGGGATAATCGACCCAGTCATTAGATTTTTATCTGCTGCGACTGGAATGGACGAGAAGCAGAAATTATGCATGCTAAGCTTCGATGACATGAAGGTAAGGAACTGATATGCCAGATCATCAGACACGACACTGGCTCCAGTTGGTTTTTTGCAAGTAGCTATGTTACGCGGTACGTTAATCCGTTTTGTTTATATAATGAGCTGCAATTGAACATCGTTTACTTTTTTATTGAAGGCTTGGTTGCTAAATGGAAACAGCCGATATTTTATGATTTTGACTGTCGAATGACTCCCGAAATTTTATTAAATATCATGAAAGCGGTAAAATCCCATGAATATTACGTTGCGGCAGTCGTTAGCGATTTGGGCGGATAATCCATGGCAAGTACCAGATAATAATTATTCATTTTGGCTTAGAAATGTGTAATGTAATTTGAAATCTATATATTGATGGTTCATATACGATGATGCAAAAATGTTTGTTTTTGCGGATGCACCGCATCTTATTAAATTGCTGAGGAACCACTTCCTGGACAATGGATTTCTTATAAATGGTAAACAGGTTCCAAAGGACATAATAATGGAACTCTTGTCCTGCACTTCGTCTGAGTTGTCTCTTACTCATAAGATTAATAGCAGCCACCTTAGCGTTGTTCGTTCCCAACGCCAAAAAGTTAAAATGGCAACTAAGCTTTTTATACCCGAGCGCACTTGTGCACAAGGGTATATTAATTTTGTTCACATAATGGTTGTTTGTAACAGCCAAAACGAATCGAGATAGATATAGACAAATGTATACATAAATGATCAGGATGAAAAAAGAAATCGATTAAGCCATGTCTGTCTGTCCGTCCGTCTGTCCGTCT